>NC_070597.1:3318251-3530751 GCF_027409825.1 Scomber japonicus | reverse complement strand
GACTTCAGCATATTGTAAAAGTTTAATCTCTAGAAACACAAAATGACTGCACCAATATGAAAAAAAACAACAAATATAGAAATAAAAAAGAAAATATTACAAATGAGCTGCTTCTCTTGTTGTGACAGCAGACAAAAATATTTAAATTCAAATAAACAGATCTGTTTTCTGCAGTATTTTATGAAAGCTGAAGTAGCTTCATGTCTGCTGGTTGTCTAAATGAACAAAATGTTTCCTACAGTAACACGATCACCACCAGAAAGTTCCAGTAGCTCCACTTTCTCTCTGAGTCAACAAAACATATTTAAAAGGAGAAATTCAACATTTTGGGGTAAATATACTTACGTGCTTTCTGTCTGAGAGTTAGAGGAGAAGATTAAAACCACTCATCTGTTCATCTTCACTGTGAGACCTTCAGGTACTTTCAGCACCATGGACAGCGGTCCAGACTCTGGACTGAAGAGCTTCAAGATTTAAAGGAATTACACAAACAAACAAGTCATTATTAGTATAAGTCCAATTAAATACACTGCAGGTGGATAACATAATTAATATTTATCATTCTTTTGTGGTTACACCATTTGACATTTTCAGGAGCATTCAGTCTTATTTTGATAAAAAAATGGTTCAAATGTCATAAAACCAACAAAAATACTAAATGTACATTTTAACAAACCTGATGCTGCTTTTAAAACTATTTTTTAACTTTTTTTTTTAATTGCTCATCTTGCTAACTCTTATTTGTCACTGACCCATATGTCATCATTGTCGAAGGCAGGCGGCGTTCCTGAAGGGACCGGAGTGCCGGCAGCAGATCCAGAAGGAGCCTCGATGTCGGAGCCAGAAACCAGATCAAGGTCAGGACCATCATCATCAGCTGAGTGAGCATGACCAGCCATGGCTAGGGACTCTCTTTATCCTCACATCTGAATTTAATGCATGATCTAACATGATAATCTTACAAATAAATAAATAAATAAGGGTAATTGATGAATTTCTTTATTTTTCTTTATAAATCGTTGGTTTGTAAAATGTCTTAAGTCAAAAAAGTGTGTGTCCTGACTTCCTAAAGCCTGACGTGATGCCTTCAGATTGCTTGTTTGCTTTGCTTGTCTGTTTGTGTGAGGAGACGGTTTATTGGTTGCCAATTAATTATCCATCATTTGACTAGTCAATTTGCAGCCCTTGCATTTTGCATTCTGTTAATAAGCAAGTTATTTCCTCAATTAATCTTGCTTAATTAATCATTCGGTCTATAAAAGGTGACTGTTATGTGGAGTGGAGCAGGTGGGCAAAAAATGTAGGAGACTGTGAGCAGAGCACAGCTGACGAATGACTCATTTATTTGGGTTTGAGTGCAGGCAGAGCCAAACTGAACACCGCAAAAGGATCCAAAACCAGAACTTAAATAGAAACTGAACTAATGAAACCACAAAGAACAGGTGACAGGACATCAGGCTGAGTGCAGGGCAGGTGTAGAGAGAAACAAACAAGAAGAAACACCAACACAAACATCATCCATAAGTCAGAGTCCACAATATAAACCATGCACAGACCTCTTCATATTTAAACCATCATTCATCAAACTGTCCTGCAGCTACACAGAGTGCACCAAGTCACACTGAGCAAACATCACTTCGGCATATATTACTGCTGACAAAAACATGAATAAATAAATCCGTCGAGCACAGAGGTCTGCATATTAAGGCTGCATGAAAAACAACATAAATCGAACAGCAAGACAGCTGCAGCTCTGAATAACATGAGCAGCGTTTCACTTCACTTGAGCACTTAGTTCCAGTGAGAGTCAATGTAGAGGGCAAGTGGCCTTTAAATATAGTCTGCAACCTCTTATCTGTCCTGATTCCCACTCAGTCCAGTATTAAAACAGGCAGAAACCGATGGAGGGAGACTCTTTTTGGTCACTGCTGTTATATATATTTGCTGTCTCACCCTCCGTTCTCCTCCCGGGTGATTTTAATATCCACATTGATGACACTGACTGTAAATCTGCCACAGTATATTCTTGGAACTGCGACAATGCTTCAACTTCACACAATACATCAACCCCTCCCCTCTCCTTCCCTCCTCTCCTCTCCCCCGCCTCACTGCCTCCATCACATCCTGGATCAGGGCTGCTCCTCTCTCTCCAGCTTCCACCTCCATGTCTCTGACCACTTGGCAATAATTATAGACATTGACATCTCTATTCGCTAAATATCCTTCAGGAAGCTTCAATCTATCTCCCCTCAGCCTCTTTCAGCCTCTCTTGCCTGCAGAGTTGTGAAGGTATTACTTTGGAAATGTAATAGATTACAGATGACTAGTAACTCTATTTGAAATGTTATAAGTAATGTAACTATTTCTATTACTTTTCTAATTTTCTAAAGTGTTCCCATTAAACACCAAAATCTAAGTTCAGCAGTTTTTCATGGATACTGACATGATTTATAAGGGAGATCATTTCTTATAAATCAACATTTATCTCTCATTGTAAAATGTATTCATTAGTTCATGTAGATTTTAGAATATAAAATAAAGATATTTGATGAATAAAGTGGGTTTAATTGGTACTGTGCTTCCATTTAAACCCACATCATGATTTATTTATTGAATATATGAAAAAATACTGATTTCAAAGAATTAAAAACATCAATATATGTATTCAGTAATATGTTAAATATTAAAACATGAGGAAAAAACTCTCCTGAGTAAAATCTTAAAGTTGTGACTTCAGATGTAACCTCCTTTGTAATCATCAACTGTTACAGTCACATTTATTTATTACATAACGCCACTTGCAAAACTCTTTACTAGTAAAATGTTTGCACCCCCACCTCAATTTTGTCAGCTGTAATAATGACACACTCTCCTCCTTATGACTCTCTCAAAAACAAAAGGTACAAAAGTATCACCAACAAATACTCAATGTGGTTTATTAATATTTACATGATGTTACTGCACCATCATTATTATTATTATTGATGAATCAATATGTAAGCAGCATTTTAATGTTGTAAGTGGTGGAGCTACTTTAGATACTTTATACACTCTTTATAAATTGCTAGATACTTTGATTTATGATCATTCTTAATATTGTCATAAATCACAGTTACATCTCAAGTCTATGTCCTAACAGCACAAATAAAGGCTCAAAATGAATCAAAAAGCAAGGAATAAAATAAACCCAATACAAAGAAATGTCAACATTTATGAGCAGAAACAGACAAACTCTTGGTCATCTGTCTGCCATAAAACAAAAGAAGTCGCGTTTGTATGTGATCAGACTGCAAGTTTAATTATCATACATATATTCCTTGACATGCACTCACCCTCTAAAAAACAATTACAGAAAATACCTGGTTTAATGGGCTTTTTAGGCATCTTTGAACGGGCGAGATGCACTCTAATTAGCATGTACAGCACAGAAACCTGCAATTAACCTGCAATTATCACATGTTTGAGTCTGAGTGCTGCACCTGAACGACAGTAACAGTCGACACCTGCACATTATCGGCTTGTGTACTTTCTTCAACTAGTTGACTTTAGCCTCCGCTCTTTACAAAGAATGTTTTTAATGTCGATAAAGAGCGTTTGAGAGGAAAGAAATTGCATTCCTCCTATTCATACTGTCCATTAGAAGATGCCTTCATAATGTTTACAATGGAAGTGATGGAGGACTAACCATACAGTCCTCCTTCTGTGTAAACATGGATTTAAAAGTTCATCTGAAGCTAATATGAGTCTTTAAGTCCCTCTTTTTGTGGGAATTTGATGCTAAAAAGACTGTAAATGTGTCAGATATCACTTGATATGACTAACTCACACTGCTGAAGCTCAATAGAAGCTGATCATCTACTTTTAAATGATTTTGTCCTCCATCACTTTTGAAGGAGATATTTTAATAGTCAGTATGGACAGGAGGAATAATTACAGAGAGGAAAACATCTTTCACACACGCACACACACACACACACACACACAGAGAGAGAGAGAGTTGGGGATTACTGTGTAAAAACATCTTATTATGAGATGTAGTGAACTTTGCATCCTCTAAGAGGCACTGTTGATACTTTAGACTGATCCTCATCTATTAAATCACCCTTCTTGCGTGTGTATATGTGTGTGTGTGTGTGTGTGTGTGTGTGTGTGTGTGTTTTGTATATTTGTGTCATTCAGTACTTACAAAGACACTTGAAATGATGCCTCAAAGATTATTAAAATATGTGAAGTTTATTTTATACTGTACAGTACATACACTCAAGCCTACGGTGGAAGTGTGTGTGTGTGTGTGTGTGTGTGTGTGTGTGTGTGTGTGTGTGTGTGTGTGTGTGTGTGTGTAGTTTGATTTCTGAGTGTATGCTGTCATGTAAGATCCAGATAAGCCTCGGTCTGCTGTGTGTCTGCAGTCACTCTGCAGCGTGTTGGGATGCACAGGGAGTCCTGGCACACTCCGATTTTCTCTCGGCGTCCCTTGGCTCGAGGCCTCGGGGGAGCGAGAAGAAGAAGAAGAAGAAGAGGCAGGGGATGCTTCATCAATAATGTAACGTGCAACACTGAAATATGTCCCCCATGGAGTTCTGCATGGGGAAAAGTAGGTTCCCTCCTGTCCATGGTTTTAAAGGGAGAGGGAAGAGAGTGACAGACAGGCAGAGAGACAGAGACAGAGGAGCAGCGTCGAGGGAGTTCTTCAATTTTTCTGCACAACACTGGCTTGTTTGGATTGTTGCAGCACTGCAGACACAGAGAGAGGAAAGTATGAAAGTGTTAGAAGCGAAACAATAAGTTAAAAAAAATACTCTGGCTCAGTGTCACAATCACAAACTGAGGCTTTAAACAGAGAATCTCAATATATGGCCCAAAATATGCGAACAACACCCCTACATTTCATGTGACTGTTGAATGTGAGTCTGCTTTATATAACAGCCTAAACTCTTCTGGCTTCAGTCTTTCCATCAGATTTTGGAGCCTGGCTGCAGGGATTTTACACCTATCCAGCCAGAAGAGCATGAGTGAGGTCCAGGTTGCATTAATTGATTAGTTGTATGGTCGATAAATATAAAAATATCCTCTTAAAATGTCTTGTTTTCTTTGACCAACGGCTAGTTGATAAAAATCCACATTTGAGTAGCTGCATTTTATATTTGCCTCTTAAAGCATCTGTAATCAATATTTTTTTTTTATAATAAAGATGCATTAAATGACATTGATGAATTTAGAGATAATCATCAGAGACTCTGCAGCTCCTCTCAGCTTTATGGAGCCTTATAGTTGAGTTTCAGCTCATTGTTTATCTGTCCAGCTGCTACTTTACTGTTCTGCTTCACTCTCAGCACTCTCACAGTGTGGTTTACAGCCGCTGGACACTACTTGCTCAGCACCAAACAGCAAACAGACACAGTAAGCTGTAGACTAGCTGGTGAACATAGTGGAGCTGCAGACTCCACATAGTGGAGCTGCAGACACCAATTCAATCATTTTTTTGTTTAAAAAAAATACTGAATAGTTTCCAGTAAAATTTTATTAACTTTTATTTTTTTGGCTCATAACTAACAGAACATGAGAGGTAGAAGCAGGTTTTTGTTATTTTCCAAGTTTTAATCTATTCTTTGCTAAAGTTTTTCCCATCTCAGATCCATCTCACATACACATGTGTTGTATCCAGGCAGCCATCAGCTATAATGATCCTGGGGGGGGGGGGGTGATGGAGGCAAGAGTACACACACACACACACACACACACACAGACACACACAGTCCTCCTGTGGGATTGGTGTAAAGATAAATTAATCATTGAAAGCCAAACTCGCTTTAGGCCTAGCCTGCCGCTTTCAAATGAATTTCTTATCAGCGACTTCTCTTTCCTCCACTGACTGTCCCTCTTTTCATGTCTTTCGGTAAATACATATATTTTTTAGCTCTTCTGCCGTCTCGCTGGCTGGCTCGCTCAGGTATTCACAACACAACTCTCTCCCTCCCTCATCTGCCAGCTGCACAGTGTAAAATGTGCTGTACTCTTTTCTTTTTGTAAACTTGACACGTAACATACTCACACAGCTGCTGTATGAGCAAAGACAAGCAGGAGCATCTTGTTAAATTTTCTCCTCGTTGTGTAGTGTTGCTGTGATACTGTCTCCTGTAATCTGCACTCTGTGTCTCTGAGTAGAAGTAGGTTTATGGATGAAGGTGAAAGTATAGGAGTACTGATGTGGTGTATCATTGTGTAATGGAATAATGGAGAGGGTGTGTTTAATATTCTGGTTCTGTCTCATCCATTTTGAGGTATTGATGAGTCGGCGGTGTTCATGCCTGGGCTGATCGGAGACGTTCACTGACTGCTGAACAACTCAGCCTCAAGTCCCTAAAGTTTATTTTTTTAAATATCTTGTTCCTCTTTGTCATGTTTAACTTTACCAAACAAACTGTAACACCTGCTACAAGGCACTAGCATCATTCCTGCAGAAGTTGGTAGAGAGCAAAAACAGAGGAGAACATGTTAAAGTATGAATATAGACGGGCAGCACACAAACAGAAAAACACATAAAGACATGCACAATGCTAATTAAAAGCTAAATTAACAGAAGATAGTGTTGGTGTGTAGCAGCTGATAACGTAATAACAACCGATAACATAATAACAGCTGATACATTTTTTTATTGTAATAAGCCAATTACGTAATACAATTCTTAACCAATAACATAATAAGATATTACATTATTGGCCTGGTAGAAAAAAATCCTTTACAAATGTTATAACTGGAGCAGATAATGTTATATTATACTAATATCGCTTTATTTAAGTTTAATTTATTGGATATGAAGTGTCACACTTTCATTGCACTTTGTCTTACCATTGTGTTCTTGACTTGTTACATTAAAAAAATGGGCAAAATGATCAGATGTTATTCTTTTTTTCTCCTGAATAACTTTTTATGATGTAGCAGTGTAGCAGTAATGGCTCTAATAGTTATACAATAAACCCCAACAGCTCCATAAAGTTCTTGTCATTTTCACTTTCAATAAAATACATTTAACCTCCTGAGACCCAAGCTTTTCTTCTTTTTTTTTCTGCTATTTTAATTTCTCCTTGATATTTGGGATCAGTAAGACCTGATAATAAAAAACCTATAAGCATCGTCTTTGAACAGGAAGTAGTTTGGGGGGAAAAAACAATGTCATCATATGGAGGGAATAGGTTTATTTTACTTTATTTTAATTCACCAGTGTATAAAACTATTTATTTCCTCACATTTACACCTTCCCTTTGCACCAATGATAATAAAATCCCAATGTCAACAAATGAGTACTTTGTGATTAGCAGTATCATAGCTTGTTCTTGTTGCTAAAATTAGTGAAATTTGTAAAGCGTATCAAACTACAAACGTTTAAATAAACAAGTTTCAACCATAAAATCTGATAAGGTTTTGTACCTGGTCCACTTTTGTGTGGGGATCAGCTGCCTGGTTTTTACACTGATTTTTAAACTGTAATGTGCTTATGCTACCACTAGGTGGCACAAAAAAGGAGGACGGGTCAAAATTAAGCAGTATGAAGTCTAACGCCCAGAAAATCCAAAATATAACGTCCCCATATGAGGACGCAGGGTTGCAGGAGGTTAAATCATTATTACTATATTATATTTTCACGTTTTAGGTAAAATAGGACATGATATTGTGTAACGGTCGATGCGGTTGTTTAGGGCCACGACCACTAGGGGGAGCCACACGATCAGTGGGACTTTATATTTTGCCAGCTCGTCACACTATTACATTTAAGCCCTTCCCAAACGAGTTAACACAATACCGATTACGCCTATTACTGCCATATAAATCTCTGTAGTTCACATTATCTTCAGTCTGTGGAACTTTCCTCTTTCCTGAACTAGCTGGATGAATGTACGTCTGCTGGTTGAGAAGCTAACTTCCGGTTAGCTATCCGCTAACTTCAATGCGGAAGATATAATTTAATTATGCGGCTCTTCAGACTGTCCAGATGTTACCGGACAGATGGATAAATTCTGCTCATAGCGATACGAGTCGTTTCGCTGGAGTTACATGATGTTCAAACTATTTATTTACTGTTTTACAGCCGCAGCAACGATCTCTGTGTAACCATGGTAACCAAGATACACAGTAGGTAATGCTACGGTAAGGATGTTATAAGGACTATTAAGACTCACAGGCCTCATTAGATTAATTTAATCAACTATATAAATGTGATATTCAAACACTTTTAAATCCAAATGAAGAAGAGAGGAGAGCCTCTGCTGTCCAGGAAGGAGAGTGTGTGTTTCTATCAGCAGCTGCTCTGAACATTTAGAGACACTGAACGAAAGAGAAAGAGAAAACTGGAGATGGAAAACTATCACAGTATAAATGTTTGTTGTTGTTTATTGAATCTGATTAAATGACCTGACAGCCATTTTAGCTTAAACGTTTAGCATTAACAGCTAACATCAGTAGGACTGTAACCTCATTTATAATTCATAACAGCTAGCTTAACTAGCACCCAATGTTTTCGTGTAACATGAAAGTGGTGGTTTGATTTATTATTTTATATTAATTTTATTATTTTGATTAACCTACCTATATAACCCCATGTGTCCAAAATGCCCCAAATAGTGTCAGGCTAAACATTAGTTTTCTAATTATGTTATATTTGGACATATTTAGATAACTGGATCATTTGAATATTTTGATAAAATTGTATTTATTGTGTGGTCAATATATAGGTCTGGAAGATACATGTAATGTACCTTTTGTAATATCTTCCAGCCTATATTTAAATAATAATAATAATCTAATGTATAATCTTTTCTTTGCTTTATTTACTGCTGCTGAGGGAACATGGTCAGAGACTTCAGGCTCATCTCCTCCCTCCTCTGATGTGACTGCAGCTCCAGAGATCATAACTGCTGAAGCCTTCCACATACTCTGCTTCCCCCCAAAACACAGTACCAGCACTACCTATAGATCCATTTCACACATTTTAATAAACTTTTGTTTTCAGATAAAGTCAGAGAGTTGTTGTCAATTCATGTTCCATCTCTAGTGTGTGTGTTCATGTTTGTTCACTTATGAGCATCGTGTGTGGTTTAGTGGTTGTGTCTGAAGTGTTTTGGGGCCAGCCCTAGATAGTAATTGTTTTTTCTCCAAACATGAGTGGTGTTAAAGCTAAAAAATGCACTCTCTCTGCTCTCTGAAACATTAATCAAGGTTTAATCACACATTTATTGATCAGTGAAATTGACTATTGATGCTTTCTAAACACATCTGTGCTTCAACATTTGGTATAAACACTTTTTATGAGGAGGATTCTTAGACCAGGTTAAAGTTGACCCAGAACATACTGTGAGGGTGTAGAATATGAGCAGTATGTAAGGGTTCAATACCTGCAAATTACTCCAAAAAAATCCAGGACATTAGCTAGAGTATGAAAGGACCTGTAAAATAAAGCATCACTGGAAAATCCCAGATCTGACCTGAAATATATTGATCACATTTCGGCTCTTTGAGGATGAACCATGTTGAGTTTAATCTTCCTATCCAGAATCACCTTATTTTTTTATCATCAGTATGTTGTTTATTCGGTCTAACATTCATATTGAGGTATCCAGTGATTATTTCAGCCTGTAGGGGGCACTAATGAGGTTTATTGAGACCTTTTTTGTTGAGAATAATTTTGTTATTTTTCATTTTGCTCTTGTAATTCAACAGCTCCAAAGATCACAAAAGAAAACTAATTATTTGCCCATTTATCTACATTTACATTTGTTCATTTGTCTGCAGTTCTTTATGTGCTTTTCTGTTTTCAGACACACACACACACACACACACACACACACACACACACACACACAGCGTGGGTCCTCCTTGAATAGACTTTTGATTGTAGTAATTGAAAGAGTCAAAACAAATTATTTGTCGTTCTTGTCAGGCTCATCAAGAGAAATCTGCTGCAACAATGGCTTTCATACAAAGTTATCCACATCCAGCGCTAATCGGACCTCCCTGCAGTCAGAGTCTTTGTGTGAGTGTCTCGGGTAGATGTACATGTCATGAATAAGGTTTTAAAGCTACCAAGAAAGCCTCCTTCTGATATATGTATGCAATAGTTCTGCATAAATAAGTCAATCTGGACTGTAGGCCGACAACAACAACAACAACAGGTGTATGCCTTTCACTGCATACATGCCAATTTACGTTAAAGAATATATGGATATGTATGGTGTTATATATAGTATATAGTGCATGTACAATATATTTATGAATTAATTTTCTATAAATGTGTCTGTGTGTGTGCACTTGTTTTTTGTCACCACTGCTCCCTCTATTCATTCACTCTCATGCTCCATCTCTATATCTGGTCTCTCTCTGCAACATCCTACTTTACTTTTAACATCATTAAATGAAGAGTAATGTCCTCCTCTTCTCTTGCTACAAGCGTCTTTGTCCTCCCTCATGGCAGAGTTTCACCACTGAACTTTGATTTCTCCTCCAAAAGTCGACTCCGGCCTTGACTTTGAAAGAAAAGCCTTCATAGCGAGCTAGAGCCCTGAGTTCTGACTTGCGGGGAGCATTTTTTTAAACATATATTCACGTCAAATTTTGGATCTTTGACCATGTTTAACATCCGATAAATGAAAATCACACAAAGCCTGTTACATCCCCTTTAAAGCTGTTCCTATATTAAAATCCTCCTCTTGTAGAATGAATGTTGATTTTTGGCGGATTAATTAAAACACTTTCCAATCTTTCTACATTCATTAACGACTCGTCAACCCCAGCAGATAAACAACATTAAACTCATTCTGTGCACAAATCTGAACTGACTGCACCTTCAAATAAAATAACCGTGATGCTGAGTGAGCTGCGTGTCAGTCAGGCTGGATGAAACATTACTGCATCAAGAGGCAACTCTGCAGCTTTGACTCAGAGTATTATTACAATATCAAAGAAATAAATCTCTCCGGATTTAGTTGAGAGCTTGTGTTTGTTCTCATTACGCTGTGAGACGTTTATTAATTTGTGTGCTCGGAGTCCGGTGTGAGTTCTGCATTTTGCTGAGTGCTTTTTAACGAGCTCTGGGTATAAACGCAGGCAGTTTCTTTATTAAAACCGACTGTTTACGATGTTTTGTTCCCTTTAGCTTAAACTGCAAAAAAAATAGGGTTATTACTGACGCATTTATGAACATATTTTATGTCAAAATGTGTTAGCAGCCTATTATATTTTAACAATGTCTGTCATTTATGAAACCTTTTATGAGCCTTAGTTTGCACACATCACTGCACACAAGACGTTTGACTTTCAAAGAGCATTTTTATATACATTCACCTTTATTTATGGAACTTACGTCCAACATTATAACAGATTTAAAATAACTGAAGATCACAAAAGGTATCATACGTCTCCTTTAGTAAGTCGCTTTATTGCATGTTGGCATAATTTCACTAGAATTTTTCTTTTAATGGTGTCATAAATAATTGAAATGATGGATGATACACCAAAAATAAAACCCAAGTGGTCTTATTAGCCTTTAAGAACAATAGCAGCTGAGTTACTGTGTGTGTGTGTGTGTGTGTGTGTGTGTCTTTTCTATTGTTTTGAAATGTTTAGGCTGATTGATAATGTGCTGTCTGAATGCAGCGGTGGTGCAGAGGTAAAGTCAGGTCTCTTCTTCAGTGGTGGATTTATTATCTCATTGAAAGGGCTTGCAAGACTGTGTGTGTGTGTGTGTGTGTGTTTGTGTGTGTTTAATAGGATGCATGTCCTTCAGTGTGTGTATGAATGTTTTCCTGTGTGTGTACATCACATCGGGGGCTTGTATCTGGCAGTATGTTTTTAATACGTGTGTGTGTGTGTGTGTGTGTTTTAGGCCTGCAGCTATACTCACCTGTCAGTCTGCCAGCTCACGTTAGCTCCTCGCTGCTCACTCTGATCCTCCTCGATGCCTCTGCTGCTGCCAAGTCAGAGCTCAGTCGACTTTTTTTTTTCTCCCATCAAAGTACAACACAGTGTAATCTTTGACAGCCCTTGAGGAAAGTGTATTGCTGCAACTGAAAGCTGCACTAATCAATACCTCCTCTAATAGCAATCGATCAAATGACAGTATGATAGCAAATGACAGCAAATAGTCGACAAAGAAGAGAAAAAAGTTCTAAGAAGTGAACTGAAACTTATTTTAGGACAATCACTAAAATATTATTATTATATTTTCTTTGAGGCAATCATTTTTGAGGCAATCATTTTTTGTTTCTATGACTTTACATTCGCTCTAATGACATTATTGTTATATTTCTGCTCTTTCCAGCCGTGGTTGCTCGTTTATTGATCAAACTGATTGATAGGACATCATGCTGCTGACTGAACGCTGCTTCTCCAGGTTTCATTTTGACAGAAACTGGACTTATATGACAAACTATTGGTCACAAACATTAATTAATATCAAAATGTTATTCATGATCTATTTGAAAGATGTTAAATCTTCCTCTCTGCCCAACTAAGACTCACTTCAACCTGAACTTTTCAAGACTCATTTCCATCCAGGCAAAGTGTGTGTGTGTGTGTGTGTGTGTGTGTGTGTGTGTGTGTGTGTGTGTGTGTGTGTGTGTGTGTTTGCGTTCTGAATGCCCTTTACTGTCCCGACCTATGCCTGAGGCATACCACCCTGGTCCAGGTTCCCTGCTCATAATAAATAGTGAATGCTGTTGTCAGGCCTTATCAGGCGGAGCAGCAGGGAGACTGGTGAGGAAGAGGAGCGGGGGTGGAGGAGTTAGGATCAGCTGGTCAGGCCAAAAGTGGAAAATTAGTACTTTGGTTCTAGTTGATCCACTTCATCGACTCTCTGTGTGTCAGAGTATCAACAGGTAAAATGAACACACAGTCAGGTAAAGACTCGAAAAGCCAGAAAGCAACAGAAGAGTCCCACAATGAGTCCCAGAGGATAGACTGATACCACATATCGAGGAGGTGGTTGATTCTTGGACTCAGCAGTTAATATCGCCCTCTGATAAGATTACACCTCTTTATTTATTTATCTTTTACACTTAAAGTCAGCTTCAGCAGTGGAAAATGACTGTTTCACTTATCTGAATCTGTCTTTAGGTGTCACACTAGACACCAAGCTGTGCACTGTGTTAGATTCACAACCTCTTTAACTGCCGCTTTTTAAAAATGTATTCACACTTATCTGAAACTAAAAGCACTGCACTCACAGTATCTATGTGACAGCTCCAATGGCTTGGCTCAGAAAGAAAGAGATATAAGGGTTGATATCATGCGGCTTGCACTACATTTTTTTATGCCTTTCCTGACTCTTGACCTCAGGCCATCTCCAAAACTGTAGTTCATTTTCTCAGTGTATGAATTTAACCTTTTTTTTAAACATTAAATGACATAAAATTATGAGTTGTAGCTGCTGTGGCAATGGGCCAATCACATATCACATTAAATCAAAGAGTGCTTGCGTTGATTGACGATGAGTAAGTCCATTCAAACAGTCATATTTTCTAGCGTGCCACCTCACTGCTCATTCCCCTCCACGCCCCCCAGCTGCCTACATTGAATTCAAAACCCTGACGTTCACTGACTAAAACAGCCATATAAGGTCAGACGTCCGGCAGGTTGAAAATGGCACTGTCATATACTGTACACGTCATCATAATGAGCTCATGTGCTGTTGATCAGAATTAAACACAATTTGACACACAGATCATCTTGGTAGCATTATGTAGGAGGAGATACACATCAAAGCAGTCTTTAAAGTTTCTCAGTTATGATTGATGTGGTTCAACATGAAAACAGTTCGACACACAGATCATCTTGGTAGCATTATATAGGAGGAGATACAAGTCAAAGTGTTTTTTTAGGTTTCTCAGTTTGATTGATGTGGTTCAACATGAACACAGTTTTCTGACAAAGTTTAAAACAGTTTGGATAATTTGACTTATTTATTTGATTTCTGCACTTTTGTTTTTCACTCATACAGTCCTTATGGGCCACAAGCTTTTAGATTTCAGAGTATCCAACTCTTAATTTATATCTAAATGATATCTTAGTTAGCTTTGATTGTTGCTTATGCAGTTCTAGTCTATATTCCAACTAATGATGGTATAATGTGTGTCCAGCCTCAGTCTGTGGATTTATTTAACTTATTTAACTTCCTGCATGTTCCTCTCTTGCCTGTCAGACACGAATCATAATGAAAATAAAATTTGAGTTTGTTTTTACCTGAAATGCAGGCCCCTAACAATAATGATGAGGTGACAAAGGCAGGATGTACAACATGTACTAAACATTTCCTCATGTGTGGTAAATACCTGGAAATATAGTCATGAGAAAGTTTCACTCTGCAAAGTGGGGGAGGGGAGGGGGCGGGGGGTGTCTGTGGTCTATGAAAGATGCACATATTCAACAGGAAGAGAGAGAGCTGAGGTCAAACGTGTGACAGCAACTTTATCAAGTTCAAGTCACATGACGCCACAGTAAATTATTATCAGCCTCTGCAGTTCCCCTCAGCTCCAATCAGCCTGTTGCACAGTTTGAACTCATTGTTTTGGTTTGACACATTTAGAGACTTGCTGGTAGGGACGGAGTGTAGACAGAGTAATTTAAACCTAAATGATGTGTTTGTTTGCTATATTTGTTGCTTGTGCAGTTAAATCTATATTCCAACAAATGATGGTATAATTTGTGTCCAGCCTCAGTCTGTGGATTTATCTAACTTATTTAACTCCCAGCATGTTCCACTCTCACCTCTCAGATAACAATCATAATGAAAATGAAAGTTTGAATTTGTTTTTACAGGAAATTTACTGGCCCCTAACAATAATGATGAGGTGTCAGAGGCAGTAAGTACAAGGTGTAAGAAACATTTCTTCATGTGTGTTAAACACCCGCAAATATATGAGTCATTAAGAAGTTTCACTCTGCAAAGTGAGTCAGATCTTCCTCTGTACTTTATCAGCATTAGTTATGTGGTTTTCACAGTGTGTAGTTCAGCTTTTGACCTATCAAGGAGGAGATGTAGGCACAAAAAATGGATTAACCTTCTAACTTTTTGATTCTGTAACTGTAGTAATAACTAAGTTGAAGAAGGTTTACGTTGCTGAAGCAAAAGGAATCTCCCACCATACATTAGAATTATGGTTGCTTTTCTACTTGTTTGTCTTTGTGGAGGTTTGATGCATTGTGACTGCGCTTACATAGACTGTAACTGAATTTGAGAGCTGTGCAAAACTGAGAGGTGACACGATGTGCTAATATTATTATGAGCCCTGTGGATCTCCTGTGCTGAGTGAGAGAGTGGAGAAGTAGTGAGGGCCCATCCTGAATAATTGTGTCTGGTTTCTTAAGAAAGTTCAGTATCCACAGGATGATGTTATGATGGAGGCCTAGATCAGACATCTTGTGGAACAATCCGCTGGGGATGATTGTGTTAAATGCAGAGCTGTAATCCACAAACAACAGTTGCGCATATGCTCCTTGTTGTTCCAGGTGGTGCAACACAGTGTGAAGGGCAATGGAGATGGCTTCATCCGTTGACCTGTTGGTTCTGTAAGCGTACTGGTGAGGGTCCAGAGTAGGAGGGAGAGCATCTTTAATGTATTTGATGATGATGAGTCATGTTTATTGGTGTTAAAGCCATTGGCCTGTGGTTGTTGAGGAAGGTTATTACTGTTACAGCGAACTGAGGGACCCAAGCACAGGACACCAAGACGGGAGTAAGGATGGGGGAAGTCCAGGCAGGGAAAACAACTGGGGGCAAAGTGAAGTCAGGCAGTGATTGAATCCAGTGAAGATATAGACGGGTGGATGGTGGAGGGTTAGGGTTAGGGTTAGGCATCTGGAAGCAATGGAAAATGTACATTTCCCAGAAACGCCCTTATTTTGTTTAAGTATATTTTCTATAACAAGATGTACTTGATTGTTTAATTACTTTGCTGTAATATTGTGACAGAAAACACCCCATGTTCATGTTGTGTTACTTTATAAAATGCTATGTAAAAGGAAAAACAATAAATATATAAAAAAATAAAATAAATGTACGGAGTGTGCGTGTGATGTCCACAGTCTGTATGATGAGGCAGCTGGCGTCTATGGATGGAGCAGTGGTCGTGACAGCAGTGGTCAGGTTGGCGTTGTTTGGTTTTCTGATGTGCTGTACACCTTGCCATGCATGACGGAGGTTTGAGTTATCAAAGTGACCATCATCCTCCTCTTGTAGGCTGCTTTAACATCTCTCTTCAGTTCCGACCAGACAACACTGTTGTGTTACAGCACTGGTAATCCCTGTTGCAGGCCTTCAGCAGGAGTCGGTCGTCTTTTGTAATCCATGGCCTGTTGTTGAGGAATACATGGATTTGTCTTGTAGTGGTCACTGTGTCCACATGGCTTTTCATGTAAAACAGGACAGTGGAAGTGTCAGTGTCATCATTCTTCGATATGGTCCAGTCAGTGCGAATGAAGGAGTCCTGAAGCTGTTCAGAAGCTCCATCTGAGCACACTTGTATCACCCTTGCAGTTGTTTTGACTGTGTTGATAACAGGTCTGTATGCTGGGGTTATAAACGGGGAGATGTGGTCAGACTGACCTAGGTGTGGAAGAGGAGAGGCTTTAAACTCATGCTTAATGTTGCTATAAACATGGTTGAGAGTGTTTTTTCCTCTTATGGTGCACTGGACATGCTGATAGAATTTGGGCAGGACAGTCTTCAGGTTTGCATGCAACCAAGTTTTTCAGTTATGATTGATGTGGTTCAACATGAACACAATTTTCTGCCAAAGTGTAGAACAGTTTGGATAATTATACCTATTTATTTTATTTCTGTACTTCAGTTTTTCTTATGAGCCAGAAGTTTTTACAGTTTAGAGTAACCGACTCTTCATAATTATAATAACCTAAATTATATTTTGCAGATATACCTGTACATTTTCTCATGATAAAGTTTTCTCTGTATCTGTACACTCTGTATCTCCCATCATACATAAGAATTATGTGTTTTTGGAGGTTTGATGCTTTGTGCATGTGCTCACGTAGACTGTGACTTAATATGGAAACTAAGGGGGGGGGGGGGGGGGCGCTGTACAAAACTGAGAGATGTCAAGTGTTTGTGGTTTACAAAAGCTGCACATATTCAACAGGAGGAGAGAGAGAGCTGAGGTCAAACGTGTGACAGAAACTTTATCAAGTTCAAGTCTCACAAGTCTCACACAACTCACATGAGTTGCATTTACCATGCAGGTGTTGAACAGTTGCACTGCCGAGAAAGCATGAGATGTAATAATCATTAAACATATGTGTATAATTTACATTTTTATGTGAACAATGTGTAAAAGCGCCATTTTCAGTAACTTAATTTAATTACAATACTATCTTTTCAGTCCCTTTAGTGTGGATATAACTACCTGTATTTCTCTGTTTATAGAATTTACAATACAATTTTAAATGTCTCAGCTCTTATGGGATACCTTTACTAATTGATGTGGTGTTTTTACAAATCATATTACAACAGTATTTTACTTACAGTAGAGTACTTTATTTTTTCATAAGTTAACATAGCATAGCATGTAGTTTACATTTTGCATAATGTTTCAGTCTTTTTCTCCCCATTTAGTTTGTTAATGCCAAGATCGATGAAAACACAAACCTCAGTCTGAGCCCTTCTTTCTTTTAGGAACCTGTGTTTTCTCCTCCTCTGCCTCCTCACCTCTCTGCATCAAGGAAGAACAGTAGGTTAGTACTCCGTTACTCACGTGCTTCGTCATTAATCCGACGGTTAGTTATCATGATTTAAAAAACAACACACAACTGCTCCAAAAATACACGCTGTCCCTTAACGTGCAAGTGACCATTTAAACGGCGACAGTAAAGGCAAAACGTCATTATCAGACACTGATCATGTTTGTCACCAGATCAAATATATTAATATGTTTATATTCGCGTTACTGGGGTCTTCCGTTAAATTTGACGTCATGTTTAATATAGGAGGATTTAATGAGATCACGTTATAAACATCGTGTCAACTTTCGGTGTTTCCTCATGGGGCAAAAAACCCTAACAAACTTATTTAACTTAGTTCACAGAAGGAAAAAGAAGCACTGAAGTGTGTATTTCCGGAGTGGTTTGCTTTTGTTTTTGTGACAAAGGGCTTGTTATACATACTTGTTACTAACCAGTCTTTAAATGAGAGAGTTATGAGGATCACCAGGAGCTCGTTTATAACACATCAGCTGTTCCTCTTACCTGTACAAGTCGCTTCCTCGTGAATGAATGTTGTGCCCCTCTCGTGCTCGTGCAGGATCACGTCCAACCTGGTAACTTCATCTCAGGGAGGAAGGGGCGAGGAGAGACAGCTCTCTCTTATGAATGTGGGCTGCAGTACCCTTCCTAAACGCTTGCTGTCAGAATTACATATTCAACCTTAAAAAACATTCCCATGTCCTGTTGATAGGAAACGCTGATTTTGACACACATACTGTACAACTGGCGCCATATTAAAAAAAGCCTGAGTCAAGAGTATAAAGCTAACTTAAAAAAGTTCCTAACCTTATCATTAACATAATTTAGGCACCATTAGGTTTCTTTTCAAAGATATTGACTGTTGTTAGATAGTGTTAAGAAGTAATGTTCCCATGTCACAGTTGCAAGAAGGCATACTAAAAAAGATATCAAGTAAGTGTCAATATAAAGTTGTGAGATGTATGGCATATTTGTGACAAACTTGTGTTATTTTCTATTTCAATCTGAAGAAATGAATCATGACATTTATGCTGTGCTGGAGGTGTGTCAAGGGGCGAGTCCAGAGAGGGCTGGATCATCTACTAGAATATAAGTCACCATATGAAACCAGAACAGACGGATCAAACTGGCAGCTCCAGTTCGAAGCCACACTGAAATGATCTGAGCTACACAACTTTTCCAGGTAAGGACAAACTTAGACAGGGAGAGAGAGTTACAACAATGATTGAGACAGTTTTAACAAATGTAGATGAAATATGGCATTAATTTTATGTTTTCCCTCAGGTTGACAACATGACAACCTCTTATCCAATAGAGATGGCTGCCCTGGGTCGACCTTTCACCTTGGGGATGCTCTACGATACTCGTAAAGGTGTACTGATCCCAGGTAAGACATTACTCATGTTACATTACACTGCAAGCTGTATAACATAACAGGTCCATACTTTTTGTTTCAAGCTGTTTTGATGTACTCGTGAGTAATCGAGTATTTCCAGGTGATGCTACTTTCTACATCTCAGAGGGAGATATTGTACTTTCTACTCCACTACATTTATTTAACAGCTTTAGTTACTTTTCAGATGAAGATTTGACACAATTGATAATATAGCAGACTTTTAAAATACAACACATTGTTAAAGATGAAACCAGTGGTTTCCAACCTTTTTGTCCTTTGACATTTCACAAAAAGCAATGTGTAGTTCCGTTCACATGCCTGGTTTCAAACTACATATGCCTGATATCAAGGCAGGCATGCGTTCATAAGTAACGTTACTCATTAAACAAACATAAGTGAGTGAGACAGTGTGTGGGACCTTTTTTCATTATTATTATTATTATTATTATTATTATTATTGTTATGTAGGAATCAGTCATAAGTTTACAACTAAATCTTATTTAAATCCCATCACACACAAAATAAAACTTCTGGCCATTACTAATTCATTATTAAGCACATACACTATATGGCAATAAAGGTAAATATAGATTACAAAATGTTTTTAACTTTAAAAGCATTTTAAGCTGAAGTTATCATTAAGTCCATCTGAGGCCTGTACTACGAAGCTGGGTTAACATACCCAGGATATCTCTCCGTTACCTGGGTTGATTTACTCAGACATTCACAATCTAGGATAAGTGGTACTACGAAGATGGATATCAACTCAGTAATTGAACCCAGGGTTTTCCAATCTGGATCACTGCGCTCACATAAAGGGGAGGTGTTTGCAACTTCTGACCAATCACAAACATGCAGAGCAGACTACTTTACCATGGAGGAGCAGACAATTATTCTTCATAAATATGAAGAATTCGAACATCATCCAGACCAAAAGCAACTGCTGCTGCAACAAAAGGCAGGAAGGAGTGCTGGCAGAAAATTGCCGACTCTGTTAATGTGTAAATACTTGATATTAATTTATATAAACGGACAGCACTCTGATGACTCAATGTCACTTTATTTCAGGCAGAGCGCTTCCTCGCTGCCCTTCCTTTCGTAGCGACATTAAGTTAGTTTAATGTTCAACATTCAAAATACAAACCTATTATGCGCTTTAGCCATTTGAGTGAATGATGTCAAGCCAACTGTATAACATACAGAATAATATCCCTCATGTGCCTCAAGGATTATTTTTTAAATATATATTTTGGTCAATTAAAAAATATTAATAAAATTCTGCTTTTCTGCAGTTTTGCAGCGATTACTCTCAAGATGTTCTTATTGAGACTTGTTGTCAGGTTTCCTGACACAAGTTCTGAAACTGGAGTGGTGGTAAGGTTATTTATTTATTTATTTATTTTAATTGTAAAATAAAATTGACGAAAAGATATATTTGAAAAATAAGCCTTGAGGCACATGAGGGATATTAGTCTGCATGTTATACAGTTGGTTTGACATCATTCACTTAAATGGTTAAAGCGCATAATAGGTTTATACTTTGAATGTCAAATGAATGTTGAATATTAAACTAACTTAATGTTGCTTGTTTCTTTCGTATAGGATGTCATTGGGGACGTCAAAAGGATTGCATCTATCCCTAAAAAGTCCTGCTTTCCAAAGCGCTCCTCTCACGATCTGCGCACCAATGTCGACAGGATCTTTTAAGAATGGGCAGGTCATTTTCTAAGAGAACTGATTGGTCAGGAGGTGGTGCTTTTATACTGGTTGATCTCTTATCCAGAACATAACCTGCTCCGGAGCAGGTGAGCCGTTTATCATAAGTTACCATGGTGATTTCCGGTAAGAAGTGAACCCAGGGTTAACCCTGAAGTTACCTTGATAAGAGAAAATCCAGTTTCGTAGTACAGGCCTCTGGTGTCATGGTATGGAATGTTTATATCCCAAAGATTTCTCTCTGGGACAGTTTCTTCAGAGCATCACCTCCTCTAGTGGACATCATGACTTTCTCAATCCCATATAATTTTTTTGAAGAGGGGGAACTATGATTTGCTTCAGCATAATGATTTCCAATTTATTTTTGTCTAATCTGTGCAGTTTTGGCAGCTGCAAAAGTCATGCAATTTTTTGTGAATTGCCATGTTTTCTCAGCTTTGGTTTTTACTCATTTTAATAGACTGGTGATGGTTTTTATTTTCTACAGGTTTCACGTTGTGGGATACCAAAACTTTACAAGAGAACACAGTTGAAACCTCTCAGCGCTGTAGTGACTTTCACATTACATCATCTGACTCCATTGAATCCAAGTCCTCTCTGCTGGATATTGAAGCTTCCCTGAAGGTCAGCTTCATGAGTGGACTGATTGAAGTTGGAGGATCTGCCAAGTACCTGAATGATAAGAAGAAATTCAAGAATCAGAGCAGGGTGACCTTACAGTACAAAACTACCACCAACTTCAAGCAGTTGTCCATGAATAAATTTGCAATCCTGGACGAGCAACAGAAAGTTGATATTGAGAAGAGCTCAGCCACACACGTGGTCATTGGCATCCTTTATGGAGCAAATGCTGTCTTTGTATTTGACAGTGAGAAGTTAGATGCGAGCAATGTTCAGGAGATCCAGGGCCACATGGAAGCTGTGATAAAGAAGATACCATCATTTGATATTCAGGGGAAAGTTGACATAAAGCTGACTGAAGAAGAAAAAGCCCTGACAAACAAATTCTCCTGCAAATTCTTTGGAGATCTCATTCTTGAAAGCAACCCTGCAACATTTGAAGAGGCAGTGAAGACCTATGTAGACCTTCCAAAGCTCCTGGGAGAAAATAGAGAGAACGCTGTTCCACTTAAGGTCTGGATGATGCCGTTGAAGAATTTGGATTCTAAAGCTGCTGAGCTGAAGGCTGAGGTCAGCACTGGATTAGTGAAGAACGTTGAAAATAATGTCGAAGATCTTGGGACGGTCGAAATGAGATTAAATGATTGTCTGGCAGACAGCGTGTCAAAGAACTTTCCACAGATTCGTAAAAGTCTGATAAGGTTCCAAAAACAGCGTAATAATTACACATCTGGACTCCAAGAGGCCATAGCGAAGACAGTCATCTCCATCCATGAAGGAAAAGAAGATGAGAGCTCACTGAAGAAACTCTTGGAAGACAGAGACAAGTCACCATTCAGTCATGAAAAACTAAGCAAGTGGCTGGATCAAAAAGAGAGAGAGATCAATGTCATTGGGTCCTGTGTAGACATGATGAAGGGAACAAACACAAAGATCGTCCCAAATCAGTCAGAGTTGGATGAAGAGGTTCTTGCTCCAGGTGTAGAAGATGCTCTGTGCTTTGTCTTCACCTCTCTGGAAAGTGATGACAGTTGCCTTAAAGCGATGCAGAACTACTCACGTTCACTTGAATTAAGAAGTTCTGATGAAGAACCCTGGTACTTCTCAAATGAAGTGTTAACCAAAATTAGAGAAAAAGCCAAAGCTTTCCATGATCTTGCCAAACCTCTCAAGGACAGCAGCACTGTCCGTTTCATTGCAACAGCCATAGCAAATGAGAAACACAAAGGAGCGACCATCTACCATTACAATGAGGGCATTCTGGTCACTGATGACTTTTCAAAGCCTCCCGTCCCTCTTGTGGAGAAGATCAAAGACAAAAGTGTTTTAATGTGGTGTAAGTAATTTTTCATGCATTTTCTTTACTTTAATACTTTTTTAGTTAAGCATTAACCATAAACTGTTTTAAAGAAATGGACGTAACATTTGTGAAGTCACCCATTGGTTTGTGGACTGCTGCTCGGAAGCCAGTAGTTTCCAATCTGGGCAGTGCCATCTTGAAAATTTCAGGTGCATGCTGGGAAAAAAACAACATGGATTCTACTTATATGGGCATGAGGCGGGGCCATGGGCGAAGCGGGGAGGTTGCTATGGTTGCAAGGGCTGGATCTCGAGGACATTGGTCAATCAACCTGTCAATCAGGACGTAGCCACATCCTAATGCATACCCTGCTTTATCGTCACATATAAAATCAGGGAGGCCACAATGTCCCAAATGAACATCATACTGCATTGAAGAAGGCTTTAAACTAGCGATTGAGACCATAAACACATTTTGAAAACGTTTACTGAGGTTAGAAATCAAGTGAGAAGTTGATGAATTCTCCATTGACTTGTATAGAGACGGTCGCCCCCTGGTGGTCTTTTGATAGAATGCAGCTCTAAGTTACTTCCGCTTTGGCCTCATTTCAGAGGACCGGAACCGGTATTAACTTAATATTAAGTATTTTATATGTAATTTGTTCAAGAACATACTGTACATACAGTTTCCCATGTGGTATATGAAGTAGTGAAAACAGTAGTTAACTACATATTCACAATCCGATATGTATCTAGATACATGGAGTACGATATGGATTCAAGAACGATATATTTTGAAATGGAATGAATTGGTTTGATACAATTCAATTTGATGGGATATGACGTCATCTGATGTAATCTGAAAGTAGACATTCATTTTACATTATGAATTAAAATAAGTTAATCCTATAAATGTGGCATTGCTTACCTTCAAACAGATACATTTTATAAAAGACCAGGGAACAAGTATTTTTGTTATTTTTGACATGTATCAGTTCAGAACCATGTCAATGTGTTTATGACCTTAATATATTGCATGTTGAGAACTTTGCAAAGCCCCTCTGACAATGAAAACAAACTAAATATTCAATCTTCATTATTGGCACAAATTAACAAAGAAACTAGTAAAGGAGGTGAAAGGAATAAAACATTTTCTGTGTAGGTTCAGATCAGGGGCGGTTTTTGCTATGGGCAATGTGAGCAACCGCCCAGGGTGCAATCTACTTTGGGGCGCATGAGCGCCCTCAAAAAAAAAAAGAAAAAAAAGTGCGTCCTCAAAAAAAACAAAAAAAAACCGCCAGTTTTCTAGACTAATACCACTCATTTCCACATCAAGTTGGTGCAGTGGGCGATGAGGAACCCCTACTATCACGTCAACTTGCTGCTGAGAGGTTGTGTGTGTCAGAAGAAAAGGCAAAGGGGAGGGGGCGGGGTATCAGCGTGTGCCTGCAGAGGCTGTGAGCAGGTTGTGAGTGAGTCTCACTCTCAGAGGAAAAGCAAAGGGGGGATGTGATGATTGTGATCCCAGGCCACACAGCACAAACTGCTGCTTCCAAATAAATAGTAATACATTTATAAAATTAATACATGTAAGTTATTGGGTGAAAATGCAATAAATAAATAAATAAAATGCCCCCCCCGATCTGAACCAGAGGCGGTCCTCTGGTTCAGAGAATGAGCTGCTGGGGTAGAAAATGATAATAACACAATTTAAAAATACATCCCTTGTCTCATTTTGTAATGTCATATGTGCTCAACCAACAGAAGAAAATTAAGGCAAATTCTGTATCCAACCTGACATTTCATGAAAAACTTAAAAATCTGCAACTATCAATTTTGGAAACAGACAGATGACTATTTATTTGAATGCAGCTTTGCTCCTCTCTCACCGCGGTCTGATGCTGTAAATTGGAGCAGGATGACACAAAGACGTGATCTGTTTAGATAGGTTTGTCTCTCTTTATTATACAAAGACGCTGAAACTTTGTTCTCTATTATAATCTAAAAAACAACAAAGTCAGTGAATCATTCAGGCTTCAGATCTGAGGCCTGTACTACGAAGCTGGATTTTCTCTTATCGAGGCAACTTCAGGGTTAACCCTGGGTTTTCGTACTACGAAGTTGGTTCAATTCTTACCGGGGTAAATCACCATGGTAACTTATGCTGAACGGCTAACCTGCTCCTGGGTTCAATTACCGAGTTGATAACCAGCTTTGTAGTACCGCTTATCCTAGATTGCGAATGTCTGGGTAAGTCAACCCAGGTAACGGAGAGATATCCTGGGTATGTTAATCCAGCTTCGTAGTACAGGCCTCCGCACTAATACTGTGTGTTACTGCCACAGTGCTTTTACACACCACTCATCAACAAGGTAGCAATACATTGCTTTGAATATATAGCCAACACACTGCTATATATAGCAACACAGTTTTTTACTATACCATTTACCATGTTGACATATATGTATAAAAATGATGGTGTGAATATCATTATTATGAGTGCTTTTGTAAACTTCTGTGGATGGTGATGATGATGAAGAGTAACAGATTGTGTTTTGCTCTCTCCATCAGATGCCTGTGATCTCTCCCTGGACCCAAACACAGTAAACTACAACCTTACTCTATCTGATGACAACAAGAAGGTGACATATGGGGCAAAGCAGGACTATCCTGATAACCCAGAGAGGTTTGATGTTTACCCTCAGGTGTTGTGCAGAGAGGGGCTGAGTGGGCGCCATTACTGGGAGGTAGAGTTCAGTGAGGATTATAATGAAGAAAAAGCTGTAGGTGTTGCATACAAACAAATTGGCAGGAAAGGGAACAAGTACATTCATTTAGGAAGTAATGCTCAGTCTTGGTGTTTTGGTATTTTGGCTGTCAAATCAAAGCTCTTTTCAGCACACAATGATAAGTGGTGGACTGGCCCTATTCCCTCTACTGGCTTCAAACGTGTTGGAGTGTATCTGGACTGGCCTGGTGGCACTCTGTCCTTTTACAATGTCTCCTCTAACAAACTGAGTCACCTCCACACCTTCAGGGCTCATTTCACACAGCCTCTTTACCCTGGCTGCCGCATTCTCACCAAAACCGGATCTCTGTTCTTTCGCCCCGTTGACTAAGAACAGTGACAAAGTGTTGAACTGTCTTTAAACTCACCAACCATGGTGGAGTGTAACTTACTTAGTATATTTACTCAAGCGTTGTATTCTCTCTGTACTTCTACTTTACCACATATCAGAGGGAGATATTATACTTTTTAACCCTGTACATTTATTTAGATCTCTTCTATAGTCACTGGCTACTTTTAAGATTTAATATTTGACGCATAAAACATATGATCAGTTTGTAAAATATTTGTTATTGAAAAGACTACCCAATAGAAACTCAAGTGTCTCTTTTTTATTTAGAAATTGCTCTTATTTTGGTTGAATTTCATGATAACCAGACTCCACATTTGGGAGAGATAACATGATTTTTTATTTTTTATTTAAAACTTTACATTAGCAGCATTAGTTTAGACTTGAATAATACATTTAAATATTTTTTCAATTTTGAAGTCATATCATACTATAATGATATGTGACTATTTCTTATTTCTAAGTTCATTTGATATATGTGGTTTAACTGTCTTCCGCTTTTATCAATATGAAATGAATATTTGCTACATTACACATTGATTAGCTCATGCAAAGCAGTTATGTTTGTATCTACTAATATATAATAATGAACAAGGAGAAACATTGAGTAGCTGAAGCGCCTGTATCTTAATATTATAACTGTTCATTTATCTTTATCTTCATTTACAAGAGGTGTATTAATGCATGTGAAGTTGGGGAAGGGGAAGGAAAGAGGAGGGAAATGTTTTTGGTCTTTACTTTTAAACATGGTTAGACATTAAGTAACTCAGATAGTGGTGAGAGGTGACAAAGTTTTATCTTTTGTTTTTTAATGTTCAATTGTTGCTGTTTTGTTTTTATGCACACAAAAAAATAAAAGAAGAAAAAGCAAAAAAAGTGAATGCATTTAAAGGATCTATATTACCAAATATCAACAATGAATGACAAAGTGATGATTCCAGTTTTATGTTTTAATCTTTCTAACACAAGTATAATGTACCACTCAGGAAACCTCTGCTAGTCTTTGTTTATCTGGTTGTGGTTCTGGACCTTCTGCTCTGAGCCTGACCAAGAGTCCATTTACTCACTGTGGTGATCTGATGCTGCAGTCACAACATTGGCTTTAACATGGTGTTTGGATTTTGAAAATGTTGCTGATGTTTATAGAGCTGAACATCTGCTGGATTGTAATTTAATAACATTTCTGTAACACCTGTTGGACATCTGTAAAACACCAATAAAGTTGAGTCCTGAGTTGACCACTGTGTGCAGTTTGGTTATTTGCTGTTTGTTGGGGAAATACAGTTTGGAGTAAAAGCCAGTGGACCAGTCCAGATACAAAATACATTTTTGTATCTGGACTGGTCCACTGGCTCAGACCAGAGTGTCCTGTAACACAATGACACACTTCTACACCTTACACACCAAATGCACTGAGTCTGTTTATCCAGTTATGCAGATCTGGTTGAAATCAAATAATCTTGTCCTGAGTTTTAAATAGGAGCAGTAAGAGCACAAACATTTTGTACATAGTTTTTGGTTCATTTTCTACTTTGTGGGGCTTTTTTAGTGCCACAGGTTTGCAGCTCCGAGGCACTCCTCTCCAGCAGTAATGCTGCAGAGGAGTGCCTCGGGGCTAAGCACTCTCATAATCTTCTCCATACTTATTATTTTTTCCGCCAAATTCCAGCAAATAACTCGTCCACAGCTTTGAGAAAACCCTGACAATATATAGATCAAAACGTGTGGCTCGATTGGGAAAGAGGTGCTATGAATTTTGGTGTTGAAATTCCAATTTTTCCAAAAGTTATTAGGAATAATTCTCCATTGGAAATGAATGGGAACCCACAAAATTTCCCCTTAATTTCACCTTTTTTCAGAGTCACCTTGCTCTCTCATACCTGCACATGGAAATGTGATTCAAACTCTAAAACAGAGTAAAACTTGTGCTCTCTCCAAAATACGAAACTGTTTTTACATAACATGTAAACTTTTTAAACTATGAGCAGTCAAACGAGGAGTGGAAATCACTTTTTCTTCAAAGTTAGAGTGGAAGCGCCAGAGTGCGAGAACCAGTAAAAAATAACCTTAATTTTTATTTTTAACTCGAGCTCATGGCCAAACCGTAAAAATGAGACAAATAATTTTTTAAGTCAAAATGTAGACATAGGTGTTGGGATTCATAAAATGTGACGTTGACAGGCGGGGTCTGCACAAAATTTAAACGGGGGGCCGAGACCGGCAGCGATACCTGTCTCGCTCCCCATTGACCCTAATGTAAACGTCTTTTTTTTAAAAAAGAATCTCACTCTGTGTTCGCACTGAGCTTACTTGCTTATTTTAAGGAATATCTGAATAAAGTAAACACTGTCAGAATCTGCTGGCCTCTGTGTCTCTCACGGTGTTTTCGGTTTTTGGACAGGAGTTTTGTCAGTATTGTCACAGGGACCTTGTCAGAAGCCAAATTCTGGGGACATTTTGAGAATTTTTCCCTAGCAGATTCTCTTATCGCCATAGCAACCATAGGGCCTTAGCTGCCCATAACAACCATAGGGCCTTAGAAACTTTGATACAATGTAACAGTAAATCTATAAGCTATACAAGCTGTACACTTATATCAAAGTTTAATTTCTATAGTGTTGTCCCATGAAAGGATATAATAAAATATTTGCAAAAAAGTGAGGGGTGTACTCACTTTTGTGAGATACTGTATATACACTGCAGCTTGATGAGTAGATGAGGATCAGTTAAATATGATTGACTGGGTGTGGAATGTGATGCAGGTGAATGGAGGCGGAAGTCAGCAACCAGAGAGAGAAGGATCCGCCCACAACAGCAGCCTGACACATAACACAGAGACTGACAAGGACAGAGAAACATTGGGGAAGGCGAAACACAAGAACACACGAGGAAATGTTAGATGTGGACGGAGCATCCATGACAATCACAGACTGCTTGGGAACTGGCACTACAGTGTATGTCTTTAGGCAGGTGGGAACAGTGTAGTGAGATAGGGAAATAATGCAGATATTTGTAAATACCTTTGTTAATTCCACAGCACAGTTTCTGAGGACCCATCCTGGGATGCCATCCAGGCCACCTGCGTTCCGTACATTAAATGTACGGCGTGTGCATGTGATGTCCACAGTCTGTATGATGAGGCAGCTGGCGTCTATGGATGGAGCAGTGGTCGTGACAGCAGTGGTCAGGTTGGTGTTGTTTTGTTTTCTGATGTGCTGTACACCTTGCCATGCATGACGGAGGCTTGAGTTATCATAGTGACCATCACCCTCCTCTTGTAGGCTGCTTTAACATCTCTCTTCAGTTCCGACCAGACAACACTGTTGTGTTACTGCACTGGTAATCCCTGTTGTAGGCCTTCAGCAGGAGTCGGACGTCTTTTGTAATCCATGGCCTGCTGTTGAGGAATACATGGATTTGTCTTGTAGTGGTCACTGTGTCCACATGGCTTTTTATGTAAAACAGAACAGTGGAAATGTCAGTGTCATCATTCTTCAATATGGTCCAGTCAGTGCGAATGAAGGAGTCCACAAGCTGTTCAGAAGCTCCATCTGAGCACACTTGTATCACCCTTGCAGTTGTTTTGACTGTGTTGATAACAGGTCTGTATGCTGGGGTTATAAACGGGGAGATGTGGTCAGACTGACCTAGGTGTGGAAGAGGAGAGGCTTTAAACTCATGCTTAATGTTGCTATAAACATGGTTGAGAGTGTTTTTTCCTCTTATGGTGCACTGGACATGCTGATAGAATTTGGGCAGGACAGTCTTCAGGTTTGCATGCAACCAAGTTTTTCAGTTATGATTGATGTGGTTCATCATGAACACAATTTTCTGCCGAAGTGTAGAACAGTTTGGATAATTATACCTATTTATTTTATTTCTGTACTTCAGTTTTTCTTATGAGCCAGAAGTTTTTACAGTTTAGAGTAACCGACTCTTCATAATTATAATAACCTAAATTATATTTTGCAGCTATATCCGTACATTTTCTCATGATAAAGTTTCACTCTGCATCTCCCACCATACATGGGTATTATGTTTTCTACTTGTTCCTCTTTTTGGAGGTTTGATACTTTGTGCATGTGCTCACGTAGACTGTGACTGAATATGGAAACTAAGGGGGGATGGGGCTGTACAAAAGTGAGAGATGTCAAGTGTTTGTGGTTTCTGAAAGATGCACATATTCAACAGGAGGAGAGACAGAGCTGAGGTCAAATGTGTGACAGAAACTTTATCAAGTTCAAGTCTCACATGATTTGCGTTGCATTTACCATGCAGGTGTTGAACAGTTGCACTGCCGAGAAAGCATGAGATGTAATAATCATTAAACATATGTGTATAATTTACATTTTTATGTGAACAATGTGTAAAAGCGCCATTTTCAGTAACTTAATTTAATTACAATACTATCTTTTGAGTCCCTTTAGTGTGGATATAACTACCTGTAATTCTCTGTTTATAGAATTTACAATACAATTTTAAATGTCTCAGCTCTTATGGGATACCTTTACTGATTGATGTGGTGTTTTTACAAATCATATTACAACAGTATTTTACTTACAGTAGAGTACTTTATTTTTACATCACAGAAAGTCAACATAGCATAGCATGTAGTTTACATTTTGCATGACGTTTCAGTCTTTTTCTCCCCATTTAGTTTGTTAATGCCAAGATCGATGAAAACACAAACCTCAGTCTGAGCCCTTCTTTCTTTTAGGAACCTGTGTTTTCTCCTCCTCTGCCTCCTCACCTCTCTGCATCAAGGAAGAACAGTAGGTTAGTACTCCGTTACTCACGTGCTTCGTCATTAATCCGACGGTTAGTTATCATGATTTAAAAAACAACACACAACTGCTCCAAAAATACACGCTGTCCCTTAACGTGCAAGTGACCATTTAACCACAGACCGATCTTTATCTAACCAAGTGGCTTTTGTAAAGCTGGTCAAATACAGGAAGATAATACAACGACGACAGTAAAGGCAACACGTCATTATCAGACACTGATCATGTTTGTCACCAGATAAAACGGACTGTTTATATTCGCCTTACTGGGGTCTTTCGTTAAATTTGACGTCATGTTTAACATAGGAGGATTTAATAATCACGTTATAAACATCGTGCCGACTTGCGGTGTTTCCTCATGGGGCGAAAAACCCTAACAAACTTATTTAACTTACTTCACAGAAGGAAAAAGAAGCACTGAAGTGTGTATTTCCGGAGTGGTTTGTTACACATACTTGTTACTAACTAGTAACGTCAGTTTATGTGAGATAAACACAGCCAGCCTTTAAATGAGAGAGTTATGAGAATCACCAGGAGCTCGTTTATAACACATCAGCTGTTCCTCTTACCTGTACAAGTCTCTTCCTCGTGAATGAATGTTGTGCCCCTCTCGTGCTCGTGCAGGATCACGTCCAACCTGGTAACTTCATCTCAGGGAGGAAGGGGCGAGGAGAGACAGCTCTCTCTTATGAATGTGGGCTGCAGTACCCTTCCTAAACGCTTGCTGTCAGAATTACATATTCAACATTCCCATGTCCTGTTGATAGGAAATGCTGATTTTGACACACATACTGTACAACTGGCGACATATTAAAAAAAAAGGCTGAGTCAAGAGTATAAAGCTAACTTTAAAGTTAGTTTAAAGTTCCTAACTTGATCATTAACATAATTTGGGCACCATTAGGTTTCTTTTCAAAGATATTGACTGTTGTTAGATAGTGTTAAGAAGTAATGTTCCCATGTCACAGTTGCAAGAAGGCATACTAAAAAAGATATCAAGTGAGTTTCAATATAAAGTTGTGAGATGTATGGCATACTTGTGACATACTTGTGTTATTTTCTATTTCAATCTGAAGAAATGAATCATGACATCTATGCTGTGCTGGAGGTGTGTCAAGGGGCGAGTCCAGAGAGGGCTGGATCATCTACTAGAATATAAGTCACCATATGAAACCAGAACAGACAGATCAAACTGGCAGCTCCAGTTCAAAGCCACACTGAAATGATCTGAGCTACACAACTTTTCCAGGTAAGGACAAACTGGTGGAGAGACAGGGAGAGAAAGTTGCAACATTGATTGAGACAGTTTTAACAAATGTAGATGTAGATGAAATATGGCATTAATTTTATGTTTTCCTCAGGTTGACAACATGACAACCTCTAATCCAATAGAGATGGCTGCCCTGGGTCGACCTTTCACCTTGGGGATGCTCTATGATACTTGTAAAGGTGTACTGGTCCCAGGTAAAACATTACTCATATTACATTACACTGCAAGCTGTATAACATAACAGGTCCATACTTTTTGTTTCAAGCTGTTTTGATGTACTCGTGAGTAATCGAGTATTTCCATGTGATGCTACTTTCTACATCTCAGAGGGAGATATTGTACTTTCTACTCCACTTCATTTATTTGACAGCTTTAGTTACTTTTCAGATGAAGATTTGACACAATGGATAATATAGCAGGCTTTTAAAATACAACACATTATTAAAGATGAAACCAGTGGTTTCCAACCTTTTTGTCCTTTGACATTTCACAAAAAGCAATGTGTAGTTACGTTCACATGCCTGGTTTCAAACTACATATGCCTGATATCAAGGCAGGCATGCGTTCATAAGTAACGTTATCATTAAACAAACATAAGTGAGTGAGACATTACTATTATTGTTATTATTATCATTATTATTATTATTATTGTTATGTAGGAATCAGTCATACGTTTACAACTAAATCTTATTTAAATCCCATCACACACAAAATAAAACTTCTGGCCATTACTAATTCATTATTAAGCACATACACTATATGGCAATAAAGGTAAATATAGATTACAAAATGTTTTTAACTTTAAAAGCATTTTAAGCTGAAGTTATCATTAAGTCCATCTGAGGCCTGTACTACGAAGCTGGGTTAACATACCCAGGATATCGCTCCGTTACCTGGGTTGATTTACTCAGACATTCACAATCTAGGATAAGTGGTACTATGAAGCTGGATATCAACTCGGTAATTGAACCCAGGGTTTTCCAATCTGGATCACTGTGCTCACATAAAGGGGAGGAGCCTGCAGCATCTGACCAATCACAAACATGCAGAAACCCTGCAGAGCAGATTACTTTACCATGGAGGAGCAGACAATTATAATACAGATAATTATTCAAACATCATCCAGACCAAAAGCAACTGCTGCTGCAACAAAAGGCAGGAAGGAGTGCTGGCAGAAAATTGCCGACTCTGTTAATGTGTAAATACTTGATATTAATTTATATAAACGGACAGCACTCTGATGACTCAATGTCACTTTATTTCGGGCAGAGCACTTTCTCGCTGCCCTTCGTAGCGACATTAAGTTAGTTTAATATTCAACATTCAAAATACAAACCTATTATGACCCATGACCCTAACCCTAACCCATTTGAGTGAATGATGTCAAACCAACTGTATAACATACAGAATAATATCCCTCATGTGCCTCAAGGATTATTTTTTAAATATATATTTTGGTCAATTAAAAAATATGAATAGAATTCTGCTTTTCTGCAGTTTTGCAGCGATTACTCTCAAGATGTTCTTATTGAGACTTGTTGTCAGGTTTCCTGACACAAGTTCTGAAACTGGAGTGGTGGTGAGGTTATTTATTTATTTATTTATTTTAATTGTAAATTAAAATATTTTTGAGGCACATGAGGATATCCCTCATGTGCCTCAAGGCTTATTTTTCAAAGTAAGAAGTGAACCCAGGGTTAACCCTGAAGTTACCTTGATAAGAGAAAATCCAGCTTCGTAGCACAGGCCTCTGGTGTCACGGTATTGAATGTTTATATCCAAAAGATTTCTCTCTGGGACAGTTTCTTCACCTCCTCTAGTGGACATCATGACTTTCTCAATCCCATATAATTTTAATGAAGAGGGTGAACTATGATTTGCTTCAGCATAATGATTTCCAATTTATTTTTGTCTAATCTGTGCAGTTTTGGCAGCTGCAAAAGTCATGCAATTTTTTGTGAATTGCCATGTTTTCTCAGCTTTGGTTTTTACTCATTTTAATAGACTGGTGATGGTTTTTATTTTCTACAGGTTTCACGTTGTGGGATACCAAAACTTTACAAGAGAACACAGTTGAAACCTCTCAGCGCTGTAGTGACTTTCACATTACAGCATCTGACTCCATTGAATCCAAGTCCTCCCTGCTGGATGTTGAAGCTTCTCTGAAGGCCAGTTTCTTGTTTGGACTGATTCAAGTTAAAGGATCTGCCAAGTACCTGAATGATCAGAAGAAATTCAAGAATCAGAGCAGAGTGACCTTACAGTACAAAACTACCACCAACTTCAAGCAGTTGTCCATGAATAAATTTGCAATCCTGGACGAGCAACAGAAAGTTGATATTGAGAAGAGTTCAGCAACACACGTGGTCATTGGCATCCTTTATGGAGCAAATGCTGTCTTTGTATTTGACAGTGAGAAGTTAGATGCAAGCAGTGTTCAGGATATCCAGGGCAGCATGGAAGCTGTGATAAAGAAGATTCCATCATTTGATGTTGAGGGAAGAGTTTCGATCAAGCTGACTGAAAAAGAAAAAGCCCTGACAAACAAATTCTCCTGCAAATTCTTCGGGGATCTCATTCTTGAAAGCAACCCTGCAACATTTGTAGAGGCAGTGAAGACCTATGTAGAGCTTCCAAAGCTACTGGGAGAAAATAAAGAGAACGCTGTTCCACTGAAGGTCTGGATGATGCCATTGAAGAATTTTGATTCTAAAGCTGCTGAGGTGAAGGGTGAGGTCAGCACTGGATTAGTGAAGAACGTTGAAAATACTTTCGAAGATCTTGGCACGGTAGAAATGAGATTAAACGATTGTTTGGCAGACAGCGTGTCAAAGAACTTTCCACAGATTCGTAAAAGTCTGAGAAGTTTCCAAAGACAGCGTAATAATTACACATCTGGACTCCATCAGGCCATAGCGAAGACAGTCATCTCCATCCGTGAAGGCAAAGAAGATGAGAGCTCATTGAAGAAACTCTTGGAAGACAGAGAAAAGTCACCATTCAGTCATGAAAAACTAAGCAAGTGGCTGGATCACAAAGAGAGAGAGATCAATGTCATTGGATCCTGTGTAGACATGATGGAGGGAACAAAGACAAAGATTGTCCCAAATCAGTCACAGTTGGATGAAGAGGTTCTTGCTCCAGGTGTAGAAGATGCTCTGTGCTTTGTCTTCACCTCTCTGGAAAGTGCTGACAGCTGCCTTAAAGCGATGCAGAACTACTCACATTCACTTGAATTAAGTACTGATGAAAAACCCTGGTACTTTTCAAATGAAGTGTTAACCAAAATGAGAGAAAAAGCCAAAGCTTTCCATGATCTTGCCAAACCTCTCAAGGACAGCAGCACTGTCCGTTTCCTTGCAACAGCCATAGCAAATGAGAAACACAAAGGAGCGACCATCTACCATTACAAGGAGGGTATTCTGGTCACTGATGACTTTTCAAAGCCTCCCGTCCCTCCTGTGGAGAAGATCAAAGACAAAAGTGCTTTAATGTGGTGTAAGTCAATTTTCATGCTTTTTCTTTACTTTAATGCTTTTTTAGTTATTTATTAACCACAGACTGTATAAAAGAATTGGATGTAACATCCGTGACATCTCCAATTGGTTTGTGGACTGCTGCTCAGATAGTTTCAAATCTGGGCAGCGCCATCTTGAAAATTTCAGGTGCATGCCGGGAAAAAAAGAACACAGATTCTACTTATATGGGCATGAGGCGGGGCCATGGGCGGAGCCATGGGCGGAGTGGGGAGGTTGCTATGGTTGTGAGGGCTGGATCTCGAGGACATTGGTCAATCAACCTGTCAATCAGGACGTAACCACGCCCTAATGCATACCCTGCTTTATCGTCAAATAAAAACTAGCGATTGAGACCATAAACACATTTTGAAAACGTTTACTGAGGTTAGAAATCAAGTGAGAAGTTGGTGAATTCTCCATTGACTTGTATAGAGACGGTCACCCCCTGGTGGCCTTTTGATAGAATGCAGCTCTAAGTTACTTCCGCGTTGGCCTCATTTCAGAGGACCAGAACTCCCCGCCTGGTATTAACTTAATATTAAGTATTTTATATGTAATTTATTCAAGAACATACTGTACATACAGTTTCCCATGTACTATATGAAGTAGTGAAAACAGGAGTTAACTACATATTCACTAGTGTTGTGCATCTGTCCAATATAACACAAGCCGATATGTATCTAGATACATGGAGTACGATATGGATTCAGGAACAATATATTTTTAAATGGAGCGATTTGGTTTGATACAATTCGATTCGATGGGATATGATGTCATCTGATGTAATCTGAAAGTAGACATTCATTTTACATTATGAATTAAAATAAATTAATCCTATAAATGTGTATATTTTATAAAAGACCAGGGAACAAGTATTTTTGTTATTTTTGACATGTATCAGTTCAGAACCATGTCAATGTGTTTATGACCTTAATATATTGCATGCTGAGAACTTGCAAAGCCCCTCTGACAATGAAAACAAACTAAATATTCAATCTTCATTATTGGCACAAATTAACAATAAAACATTTTCTGTGTAGGTTCAGATCAGAGAATGAGCTGCTGAGGTAGAAAATGATAATAACACAATTTAAAAAGACATCCCTTGTCTCATTTTGTAATGTCATATGTGCTCAGCCAACAGAAAAGAATTAAGGCAAATTCTGTATCCAACCAGACTACTACTATTTTGAAAACTTCAAAATCTGCAACTATCATTTTAATTTTGGAAACAGACAGATGACTATTTATTTGAATGCAGCTTTGCTCCTCTTTCACCGTGGTCTGATGCTGTAAATTGGAGCAGGATGACACCCAGAGGTGATCTGTTTAGATAGGTTTGTCTCTCTTTATTATACAAAGATGCTGGAACTTTGTTCTCTATTATAATCTAAAAAACAGCAAAGCCAGTGAATCATTCAGGCTTCAGATCTGAGGCCTGTACTACGAAGCTGGATTTTCTCTTATCGAGGCAACTTCAGGGTTAACCCTGGGTTTTCGTACTACGAAGTTGGTTCAATTCTTACCGGGGTAAATCACCATGGTAACTTATGCTGAACGGCTAACCTGCTCCTGGGTTCAATTACCGAGTTGATAACCAGCTTTGTAGTACCGCTTATCCTAGATTGCGAATGTCTGGGTAAGTCAACCCAGGTAACGGAGAGATATCCTGGGTATGTTAATCCAGCTTCGTAGTACAGGCCTCCGCACTAATACTGTGTGTTACTGCCATAGTGCTTTTACACACCACTCATCAACAAGGTAGCAATACATTGCTTTAAATATATAGCCAACACATTGCTGTATATAGCAACACAGTTTTTTATACTATACCATTTACCATGTTGACATATACGTATAAAAATGGTGGTGTGAATATCATTATTATGAGTGCTTTTGTAAACTTCTGTGGATGGTGATGATGATGAAGAGTAACAGATTGTGTTTTGTTCTCTCCATCAGATGCCTGTGATCTCTCCCTGGACCCAAACACAGTAAATTACAACCTTATTCTATCTGATGACAACAAGAAGGTGACATATGGGGCAAAGCAGGACTATCCTGATAACCCAGAGAGGTTTGATGTTTACCCTCAGGTGTTGTGCAGAGAGGGGCTGAGTGGGCGCTGTTACTGGGAGGTAGAGTTCAGTGAGGATTATAATGAAGAAAAAGCTGTAGGTGTCGCATACAAACAAATTGGCAGGAAAGGGAACAACCACATTCATTTAGGAAGTAATGCTCAGTCTTGGTGTTTTGGTATTTTGGCTGTCAAATCAAAGCTCTTTGCAGCACACAATGATAAGTGGTGGATTTGCAGTATTCCCTCAACTGGCTTCAAACGTGTTGGAGTGTATCTGGACTGGCCTGGTGGCACTCTGTCCTTTTACAATGTCTCCTCTAACAAACTGAGTCACCTCTACACCTTCAGGGCTCATTTCACACAGCCTCTTTACCCTGGCTGCCGCATTCACACCAAAACTGGCTCTCTGTTCTTTCGCCCTGTTGACTAAGAACAGTGACAAAGTGATGAACTAAGTCTGTCTTTAAACTCACTTCACCATGGTGGAGTGTAACTTAGTATATTTACTCAAGCATTGTATTTTCTCTGTACTTCTACATTACCACATATCAGAGGGAGATATTATACTTTTTAACCCCGTACATATTTTTAGATCTCTTCTATAGTCACTGGCTACTTTTTTAATATTTGATGCGTAAAACATATGATCAGTTTGTAAAATATTTGTTATTGTAAAGATCCTAACCCTACCCAATAGAAACTCAAGTGTCTCTTTTTTAATTTAGAAATTGCTCTTATTTTGGTTGAATTTCATGATAACCAGACTCCACATTTGGGAGAGATAACATGATTTTTTATTTTTTATTTAAAACTTTACATTAGCAGCATTAGTTTAGACTTGAATAATACATTTAAATATTTTTTCAATTTTGAAGTCATATCATACTATAATGATATGTGACTATTTCTTATTTCTAAGTTCATTTGATATATGTGGTTTAACTGTCTTCCACTTTTATCAATATGAAATGAATATTTGCTACATTACACATTGATTAGCCCATGCAAAGCAGTTACGTTTGTATCTACTAATATATAATAATGAACAAGGAGAAACATTGAGTAGCTGAAGCGCCTGTATCTTAATATTATAACTGTTCATTTATCTTTATCTTCATTTACAAGAGGTGTATTAATGCATGTGAAGTTGGGGAAGGGGAAGGAAAGAGGAGGGAAATGTTTTTGGTCTTTACTTTTAAACATGGTTAGACATTAAGTAACTCAGATAGTGGTGAGAGGTGACAAAGTTTTATCTTTTGTTTTTCAATGTTCAATTGTTGCTGTTTTGTTTTTATGCACACAAAAAAATAAAAGAAGAAAAAGCAAAAAAAAGTTAATGCATTTAAAGGATCTATATTACCAAATATCAACAATGAATGACAAAGTGATGATTCCAGTTTTATGTTTTAATCTTTCTAACACAAGTATAATGTACCACTCAGGAAACCTCTGCTAGTCTTTGTTTATCTGGTTGTGGTTCTGGACCTTCTGCTCTGAGCCTGACCAAGAGTCCATTTACTCACTGTGGTGATCTGATGCTGCAGTCACAACATTGGCTTTAAGATGGTGTTTGGATTTTGAAAATGTTGCTGATGTTTATAGAGCTGAACATCTGCTGGATTGTAATTTAATAACATTTCTGTAACACCTGTTGGACATCTGTAAAACACCAATAAAGTTGAGTCCTGAGTTGACCACTGTGTGCAGTTTGGTTATTTGCTGTTTGTTGGGGAAATACAGTTTGGAGTAAAAGCCAGTGGACCAGTCCAGATACAAAATACATTTTTGTATCTGGACTGGTCCACTGGCTCAGACCAGAGTGTCCTGTAACACAATGACACACTTCTACACCTTACACACCAAATGCACTGAGTCTGTTTATCCAGTTATGCAGATCTGGTTGAAATCAAATAATCTTGTCCTGAGTTTTAAATAGGAGCAGTAAGAGCACAAACATTTTGTACATAGTTTTTGGTTCATTTTCTACTTTGTGGGGCTTTTTTAGTGCCACAGGTTTGCAGCTCCGAGGCACTCCTCTCCAGCAGTAATGCTGCAGAGGAGTGCCTCGGGGCTAAGCACTCTCATAATCTTCTCCATACTTATTATTTTTTCCGCCAAATTCCAGCAAATAACTCGTCCACAGCTTTGAGAAAACCCTGACAATATATAGATCAAAACGTGTGGCTCGATTGGGAAAGAGGTGCTATGAATTTTGGTGTTGAAATTCCAATTTTTCCAAAAGTTATTAGGAATAATTCTCCATTGGAAATGAATGGGAACCCACAAAATTTCCCCTTAATTTCACCTTTTTTCAGAGTCACCTTGCTCTCTCATACCTGCACATGGAAATGTGATTCAAACTTTAAAACAGAGTAAAACTTGTGCTCTCTCCAAAATACGAAACTGTTTTTACATAACATGTAAACTTTTTAAACTATGAGCAGTCAAACAAGGAGTGGAAATCACTTTTTCTTCAAAGTTAGAGTGGAAGCGCCAGAGTGCGAGAACCAGTAAAAAATAACCTTAATTTTTATTTTTAACTTGAGCTCACGGCCAAACCGTAAAAATGAGACAAATAATTTTAAGTCAAAATGTAGACATAGGTGTTGGGATTCATAAAATGTGACGTTGACAGGCGGGGTCTGCACAAAATTTAAATGGGGGGGGCCGAGACCGGCATTGACCCTAATGTAAACGTTTTTTTAAAAAAAAAGAATCTCACTCTGTGTTCGCACTGAGCTTACTCGCTCATTTTAAGGAATATCTGAATAAAGTAAACACTGTCAGAATCTGCTGGCCTCTGTGTCTCTCACGGTGTTTTCGGTTTTTGGACAGGAGTTACGGTATTGTCACAGTTTGCAATTGTTCGGGACCTTGTCAGAAGCCAAATTCTGGGGACATTTTGAGAATTTTTCCCTAGCAGATTCTCTTATCGCCATAGCAACCGTAGGGCCTTAGCTGCCCATAACAACCATAGGGCCTTAGAAACTTTGATACAATGTAACAGTAAATCTATAAGCTATACAAGCTGTACACTTATATCAAAGTTTAATTTCTATAGTGTTGTCCCATGAAAGGATATAATAAAATATTTGCAAAAAAGTGAGGGGTGTACTCACTTTTGTGAGATACTGTATATACACTGCAGCTTGATGAGTAGATGAGGATCAGTTCAATATGATTGACTGGGTGTGGAATGTGATGCAGGTGAATGGAGGCGGAAGTCAGCAACCAGAGAGAGAAGGATCCGCCCACAACAGCAGCCTGACACATAACACAGAGACTGACAAGGACACTGAAGCTTTGGGGAAGGCGAAACACAAGAACACACGAGGAAATGTTAGATGTGGACGGAGCATCCATGACAATCACAGACTGCTTGGGAACTGGCACTACAGTGGATGTCTTTAGGCAGGTGGGAACAGTGTAGTGAGATAGGGAAATAATGCAGATATTTGTAAATACCTTTGTTAATTCCACAGCACAGTTTCTGAGGACCCATCCTGGGATGCCATCCAGGCCACCTGCGTTCCGTACATTAAATGTACGGCGTGTGCATGTGATGTCCACAGTCTGTATGATGAGGCAGCTGGCGTCTATGGATGGAGCAGTGGTCGTGACAGCAGTGGTCAGGTTGGTGTTGTTTTGTTTTCTGATGTGCTGTACAACTTGCCATGCATGACGGAGGCTTGAGTTATCATAGTGACCATCACCCTCCTCTTGTAGGCTGCTTTAACATCTCTCTTCAGTTCCGACCAGACAACACTGTTGTGTTACTGCACTGGTAATCCCTGTTGCAGGCCTTCAGCAGGAGTCGGTCGTCTTTTGTAATCCATGGCCTGCTGTTGAGGAATACATGGATTTGTCTTGTAGTGGTCACTATGTCCACATAGCTTTTTATGTAAAACAGAACAGTGGAAATGTCAGTGTCATCATTCTTCAATATGGTCCAGTCAGTGCGAATGAAGGAGTCCACAAGCTGTTCAGAACCTCCATCTGAGCACACTTGTATCACCCTTGCAGTTGTTTTGACTGTGTTGATAACAGGTCTGTATGCTGGGGTTATAAATGGGGAGATGTGGTCAGACTGACCTAGGTGTGGAAGAGGAGAGGCTTTAAACTCATGCTTAATGTTGCTATAAACATGGTTGAGAGTGTTTTTTCCTCTTATGGTGCACTGGACATGCTGATAGAATTTGGGCAGGACAGTCTTCAGGTTTGCATGCAACCAAGTGTTTCAGTTATGATTGATGTGGTTCAACATGAACACAATTTTCTGCCAAAGTGTAGAACAGTTTGGATAATTATACCTATTTATTTTATTTCTGTACTTCAGTTTTTCTTATGAGCCAGAAGTTTTTACAGTTTAGAGTAACCGACTCTTCATAATTATAATAACCTAAATTATATTTTGCAGCTATATCCGTACATTTTCTCATGATAAAGTTTCACTCTGCATCTCCCACCATACATGGGTATTATGTTTTCTACTTGTTCCTCTTTTTGGAGGTTTGATACTTTGTGCATGTGCTCACGTAGACTGTGACTGAATATGGAAACTAAGGGGGGATGGGGCTGTACAAAAGTGAGAGATGTCAAGTGTTTGTGGTTTCTGAAAGACGCACATATTCAACAGGAGGAGAGAGAGAGCTGAGGTCAAACGTGTGACAGAAACTTTATCAAGTTCAAGTCTCACATGATTTGCGTTGCATTTACCATGCAGGTGTTGAACAGTTGCACTGCTGAGAAGGCATGAGATGAAATAATCATTAAACATATGTGTATAATTTACATTTTTATGTGAACAATGTGTAAAAGCGCACAGATGAGCAGCTTTTATTGAGCTGTGACAGTGACACACAGTATAAGCACAGATCTGAAGAATAAAAGATTCACTGACTTTGTTTTTTCACTGGATGGAACAGAGGATGATGCGTCCGGGGACAGTGAGCTTGGTGAGACTTCCTAAGATTTGGCCGCAATATTTGTGCACAGCAACAGATCTGATTAATCTTTTTTTTTAGTCACAGTTACACACTTAAATATGTAAAGTTACTGTGTTCTTGAAATGACTGCTGCTGAGGGAACATGGTCAGAGACTTCAGGGTCTCTGCGGCTCCAGAGATCATAACTGCTGAACTACAGCCTTCTATAAACTCCACTCATGTTTCGTCTGCTACCCCCCAACATCCAGCACCAGCACAACCTATAGATCCATTTCACACATTATAATAAATGTATGTTTTCATATAAAGTCAGAGTTGTTGTTAATTGATTTTCCATCTCTAGTGTGTGTCTTCATGTTCATTCAGTGAGCAGCAACTGTTATTTGGTGGTTTTGGTGGTTGTGTCTGAAGTGTTTTGGGGCCACCAAAGTCCTAGGGCCGGCCTTGACCTCAGTGGTACTAATTTGAGACTTTATAAGCAAAAGTATAATGAGAAGTCAAAGCCAGCTGTCTAAAAATATGACTTGTGGAAAATAACATGGATGTGGATATTTAGCAGACCTGTAGACTGTACCTACTTGTTTCATGTGATTGCCTAATAATAAAAATCCCCATCTCAGGGCCCAATTCTGTTTTATCCATGGACTACTGGCTTTGACCTCAACATGGTGGTTTTTGTGTGTTAAGACTGACCACATCTTGACAGCAGAGGAATTACCTCCAATTCAAGAATCCACAGCTATACTGATGGTCTCTTATTATTATTATAGTGAATACTTTATGTTGTTTCAATGGTTCAGCTCTTACCAAACCAACCATTAGTACCACCACCTCTGTGCATAATAGGCTACTACAGAAAGTGTTATGTATAATGAGAAGACTCAAAAGTCACAATTTACATGTTTTCGTCACTATGTACATGATCCATTCATGAGACTATACAAGACAAATACCAGAAGATATAGTTCATACACTCACTCTAAAAACTGAGAAAATATTGTATCCGGCCAAATTAAAATCTTCAGGCTCACATTCTCTACAAGAGACTGACTGGCAGAGGAACGCCCAGATGAGGGACACTGATGAGCCCACAAGGCTTGACCTGCTTCTCCCTGTACCAACCAAAGTCAGCAGAGGTCTTTATACGTAGCACCTTTCTTTTTCTTGGGCTTAATGAAACACAAGGCCTGATTGTATGTATGACATCAATTAACCCACAGACACAAACTACTACCCTTTCTTTACTACATCACTCTGTGCTAAAGAACTAGTCCACAGAACAAAGCAAAAAATGCAAAAAATTGCAGTCTCAGTGCTAGCTTTCCAGACAGACTGAGGAGCAGCAATGCCACTCAGCGTTGGAGTGGATTCTATTGTGTGTAAAATGTTTGATTATATCTATATAAGATTTTATAAATAAGGCCCCTTCACTTTTTGACACTTCTTACTGTTATTTTAGTCATGCGCCGCAAATTACTTCTAAGAAATAGTTCACTCATCACTACTCTAACTCTGTCACAACCATTTTCAGTAACTTAATTTGATTACAATACTATCTTTTGAGTCCCTTTAGTGTGGATATAACTACCTGTATTTCTCTGTTTATAGAATTTACAATACAATTTTAAATGTCTTCTTTCTTTCATCCGCTCTTATGGGATACCTTTACTGATTGATGTGGTGTTTTTACAAATCATATTACAACAGTATTTTACTTACAGTAGAGTACTTTATTTTTACATCACAGAAAGTCAACATAGCATAGCATGTAGTTTTACATTTTGCATAATGTTTCAGTCTTTTTCTCCCCATTTAGTTTGTTAATGCCAAGATCGATGAAAACACAAACCTCAGTCTGAGCCCTTCTTTCTTTTAGGAACCTGTGTTTTCTCCTCCTCTGCCTCCTCACCTCTCTGCATCAAGGAAGAACAGTAGGTTAGTACTCCGTTACTCACGTGCTTCGTCATTAATCCGACGGTTAATGACGAAGCACGATGATTTAAAAAACAACACACAACTGCTCCAAAAATACACGCTGTCCCTTAACGTGCAAGTGACCATTTAACCACAGACCGATCTTTATCTAACCAAGTGGCTTTTGTAAAGCTGGTCAAATACAGGAAGATAATAAAACGGCGACAGTAAAGGCAACACGTCATTATCAGACACTGATCATGTTTGTCACCAGATAAAACGGACTGTTTATATTCGCGTTACTGGGGTCTTCCGTTAAATTTGACGTCATGTTTAACATAGGAGGATTTAATGATCACGTTATAAACATCGTGCCGACTTGCGGTGTTTCCTCATGGGGCGAAAAACTTATTTAACTTAGTTCACAGAAGGAAAAAGAAGCACTGAAGTGTGTATTTCCGGAGTGGTTTGTTATACATACTTGTTACTAACTAGTAACGTCAGTTTACGTGAGATAAACACAGCCAGCCTTTAAATGAGAGAGTTATGAGAATCACCAGGAGCTCGTTTATAACACATCAGCTGTTCCTCTTACCTGTACAAGTCTCTTCCTCGTGAATGAATGTTGTGCTCCTCTCGTGCTCGTGCAGGATCACGTCCAACCTGGTAACTTCATCTCAGGGAGGAAGAGGCGAGGAGAGACAGCTCTCTCTGATGAATGTGGGCTGCAGTACCCTTCCTAAACGCTTGCTGTCAGAATTACATATTCAACATTCCCATGTCCTGTTGATAGGAAATGCTGATTTTGACACACATACTGTACAACTGGCGCCATATTTAAAAGAAAGCCTGAGTCAAGAGTATAAAGCTAACTTTAAAGTTAGTTTAAAGTTCCTAACTTGATCATTAACATAATTTGGGCACCATTAGGTTTCTTTTCAAAGATATTGACTGTTGTTAGATAGTGTTAAGAAGTAATGTTCCCATGTCACAGTTGCAAGAAGGCATACTAAAAAAGATATCAAGTGAGTTTCAATATAAAGTTGTGAGATGTATGGCATACTTGTGACCTACTTGTGTTATTTTCTATTTCAATCTAAAGAAATGAATCATGACATTTATGCTGTGCTGGAGGTGTGTCAAGGGGCGAGTCCAGAGAGGGCTGGATCATCTACTAGAATATAAGTCACCATATGAAACCAGATCAAACAGATCAAACTGGCAGCTCCAGTTCAAAGCCACACTGAAATGATCTGAGCTACACAACTTTTCCAGGTAAGGACAAACTGGTGAGAGACGGGGAGAGAAAGTTACAACAATGATTGAGACAGTTTTAACAAATGTAGATGAAATATGGCATTAATTTTATGTTTTCCCTCAGGTTGACAACATGACAACCTCTTATCCAATAGAGATGGCTGCCCTGGGTCGACCTTTCACCTTGGGGATGCTCTATGATACTCGTAAAGGTGTACTGATCCCAGGTAAGACATTACTCATATTACATTACACTGCAAGCTGTATAACATAACAAGTCCATACTTTTTGTTTCAAGCTGTTTTGATGTACTCGTGAGTAATCGAGTATTTCCATGTGATGCTACTTTCTACATCTCAGAGGGAGATATTGTACTTTCTACTCCACTACATTTATTTGACAACTTTAGTTACTTTTCAGATGAAGATTTGACACAATGGATAATATAGCAGGCTTTTAATACAACAAAATAGGATTCAAGGATACTTTATTATCCAACAACATATGCATGGACATGAGGAGGTATGAAATTAAGAACTGAGGCCCGGTCAAGACAAGAGCAAATAAAATGACAATATAGAAATAGATAAATAACAATAGAAAATAAATAAATTATCAGATAAAATTACATTAAAATTGTGGTTCCCAGCACCATTTAGCCAATATTGCACATGTGCAGGGTTTTAAAGGGACCAACAGAGTTCAGCAGCCTAACAGGTTGTGGATAGAAGCGGTTGTTGAGTCTGGTGGTTCTGCTCCTGATGCTCCTACACCTCTGGCCTGAGGGGAGAGGGGCAAACAGTAAGTGTATGGGGTGTGTGGTCCTTTATGATGCTGGAGGCCCTTTTCCTGCATCTGGCAATGTAAATGTCCGTGGTGGTGGGTAGGCTGGCTCCCACAATTCTCTGTGCAGCTTTCACCACCCTGTGCAGGGCCTTCTTCTCTGCAGTAAAGCAGCTCAATATGTCTCATAAAGAGCAGTGTAGTTAGGTTCACATGCCTGGTGTCAAGCTACATGCCTGATATTAGGGCTGGGCGATATGGATAAAATCATATATCACGATATTTTAGACCAAATACCTCAATATCGATATTACAACAATATTGTAGAGATGACTGTCGATGCTTTCACAAAATATTTACACGATGAAATCTTTGATAAATAATCATCAGTAATGTAGATATAATGAAAAAGTGGGTAAAAGGTCAATAACAGAATGGCTAGAACAGTCTGTTAAGTTCAGAAAATTACATATTTTACTGTAATGCAACATTTAAATCAAGAAAAGACAATTCTGATGACATATCACGATATCACGATATCAAAAATTGAAGACGATATCTTGTCTCATATCATGATATCGATATAATTTCAATAGATTGCCCAGCCCAACCTGATATCAAGGCAGGCATGCGTTCATAAGTAACATTAATGTTTTTTCATTTCTTTATAGCACCTTCCTCTTATGCACCTGCCACTACTCAGGTGTGCAGAGATTCCTTTCTTCATTTTTTAGACAACCAAAAATTAAAGACGAAGAATCAGAAAAAGTGTTAGTTAGCTGGATTCATGAGATCACACGAGAATCCTCATAGCATGCTGACGATCTGAACCACTGGTGGTTCAGTTATGGACACAAGTGCACAACTTGGAGCCTGATAATACGTATTGCAATATCTCATGATGTTGTTGTAATGTCCATAAGCAGGCCATTATAAGTTATGGTCTCTGTGACTGTGTTGTAGTCTGTTTGCACCCCCTGCTGGTAGAAGGTTCATACATCAGCTACGTGGTTAGGCATTTATGTTGAGTCAGGAAGCGGTCTGCCATGTGTAAACAAACCCTGCCAGGCTTCACTGAAGCTACTGTTCACTACAGTTGATGTCTGTCCATTTATTGATGAGTATTGAGTGTGTTCTGCACAGTGGCTGTTTAGGTAATACATTTGCATTATGATAGTCAAGTGAAGCCCTCTCTATATCAATGATACTCATTTCACCATCTCAAACTGCTTCTTGTGAAATAATGTTGCTTTGGAAATGTCTGTTCAATCCCTCACTGATTTTATTTTTTTATCAGTTGAAGTCATTACCATGTCTCTCCTCTGGCATTTGAAATGTGAACTATAGTTTAAATAATTAAAGACTATTTTAAGTATGCGTTTATTGTAATTGATTATTAATATTATTATTATTATCATTATTATTATTATTGTTGTTATTCATATTATTATTATTATGCAGGGACCAGTCATAAGTTTACAATTAAATCTGATTTTCATCATACACATAATAAAACTTTTGGCCATTACTAATTCATTATTAAGCACATACACTATATGGCAATAAAGGGACATATAGATTACAAAATTTCTCTCTGGGACAGTTTCTTCAGAGCATCACCTCCTCTCGTGGAAATCATGACTTTCTCAATCCCACAACGATGATTTGCTTCAACATAATGATTTCCAATTTCGTTTTGTCTCATTTGTGCAGTTTTTGCAGGTGCAAAATTCTTTTTATGAATAACCTGACAGCATTCAAATTCTGTGCCATGTTTTCTAAGCTTTGGATTTTACTCATTTTAATAGACTGGTGATGTTTTCTGTTTTCTACAGGTTTCACGTTGTGGGATACCAAAACTTTACAAGAGAACACAGTTGAAACCTCTCAGCGCTGCAGTGACTTTCACATTACATCATCTGACTCCATTGAATCCAAGTCCTCTCTGCTGGATATTGAAGCTTCCCTGAAGGTCAGCTTCATGAGTGGACTGATTGAAGTTGGAGGATCTGCCAAGTACCTGAATGATAAGAAGAAATTCAAGAATCAGAGCAGAGTGACCTTACAGTACAAAACTACCACCAACTTCAAGCAGTTGTCCATGAATAAATTTGCAATCCTGGACGAGCAACAGAAAGTTGATATTGAGAAGAGCTCAGCAACACACGTGGTCATTGGCATCCTTTATGGAGCAAATGCTGTCTTTGTATTTGACAGTGAGAAGTTAGATGCGAGCAATGTTCAGGAGATCCAGGGCCACATGGAAGCTGTGATAAAGAAGATACCATCATTTGATATTCAGGGGAAAGTTGACATAAAGCTGACTGAAGAAGAAAAAGCCCTGACAAACAAATTCTCCTGCAAATTCTTTGGAGATCTCATTCTTGAAAGCAACCCTGCAACATTTGAAGAGGCAGTGAAGACCTATGTAGACCTTCCAAAGCTCCTGGGAGAAAATAGAGAGAACGCTGTTCCACTGAAGGTCTGGATGATGCCGCTGAAGAATTTGGATTCTAAAGCTGCTGAGCTGAAGGCTGAGGTCAGCACTGGATTAGTGAAGAACGTTGAAAATAATGTCGAAGATCTTGGGACGGTCGAAATGAGATTAAATGATTGTCTGGCAGACAGCGTGTCAAAGAACTTTCCACAGATTCGCAAAAGTCTGAAAAGTTTCGAAAGACAGCGTAATAATTACACATCTGGACTCCAAGAGGCCGTAGCGAAGACAGTCATCTCCATCCATGAAGGAAAAGAAGATGAGAGCTCACTGAAGAAACTCTTGGAAGACAGAGAAAAGTCACCATGCAGTCATGAAAAACTAAGCAAGTGGCTGGATCACAAAGAGAGAGAGATCAATGTCATTGGGTCCTGTGTAGACATGATGAAGGGAACAAACACAAAGATTGTCCCAAATCAGTCAGAGTTGGATGAGGAGGTTCTTGCTCCAGGTGTAGAAGATGCTCTGTGCTTTGTCTTCACCTCTCTGGAAAGTGCTGACAGCTGCCTTAAAGCGATGCAGAACTACTCACGTTCACTTAAATTAAGAAGTACTGATGAAGAACCCTGGTACTTCTCAAATGAAGTGTTAACCAAAATGAGAGAAAAAGCCAAAGCTTTCCATGATCTTGCCAAACCTCTCAAGGACAGCAGCAGTGTCCGTTTCCTTGCAACAGCCATAGCAAATGAGAAACACAAAGGAGCGACCATCTACCATTACAATGAGGGCATTCTGGTCACTGATGACTTTTCAAAGCCTGTCGTCCCTCCTGTGGAGACGATCACAGACAAAAGTGCTTTAATGTGGTGTAAGTCATTTTTTATGCATTTTCTTTACTTTAATACTTTTTTAGTTAAGCATTAACTTACCATTAAGTCTTTTATACTTAATTTATCCAAATACTATTATGTTGTATTTAAAATATGTTCATAATTATCTATGCTGTAGCTTTTAAGAGCATACATACAGTTTCGCATGTACTAATATGAAGTTAACTACATATTCACTAGGGCTGTGCATCTCTCCAACAAACACAACCCGATATGTATCTAGATACAAGGAGTACGATACAATGCTATAAATGTGGCATTGCTTACCTTCAAATAGATATATTTTATATATTTTACAACCATAATACATTGCATGTTGAGAAATTTACAATTGGCAAATATTAACAAAGAAACTAATAAAGGAGGTGAAAGGAATAAAACATTTTCTGTGTAGGTTCAGATCAGAGAATGAACTGCTGAGGTAGAAAATGATAATAACACAATTTAAAAGGACATCCCTTGTCTCATTTTGTAATGTCATAAGTGCTCAACCAACACAAGAGAATTAAGGCAAAATCTGTATCCAGCCTGACATTTCAAGTAGAAGAAAGATGCTGTAAATTGGAGCAGGATGACACCCAGAGGTGATCTGTTTAGATAGGTTTGTCTCTCTTTATTATACAAAGATGCTGGAACTTTGTTATTATAATGTAAAAAAACCAACAAAGTTAGCAGATCATTCAGGCTTCAGATCCGTGCTCATAGTGTGTGTAACTGCTGCAGTGATGCACTTTTACACACCACTCATCAACATGCTGCTGCGGGTCAGTTTGGTCTGTAAATACTGAAACATCACAACAACTAGTGTCTGAAATAGTTCTGATCAACACACTGAATCAGCACCAACCTTCTGCTTTTCTTTTTATTTCTTTGACAACGTACAGCAGTAATATCAAAAATCTCAGTCGTAAATGCATCTTGAGCAAGCAGCGCGTGCTTGACACTGCTGTTTACAGGATGTTATAGTTCATATAGTGGATGCTCACATCGTTATTATAGTTCATACTATTTTACACTCCTTACAAATTGAAGAGTAACAGATGTGGTTTGTTCTCTCTATCAGACGCCTGTGATCTCTCCCTGGACCCAGAAACAGTAAATGACAACCTTATTCTTTCTGATGACAACAAGAAGGTGACACGAGCAGCAAAGCAGGACTATCCTGTTAACCCAGAGAGGTTTGATGATTGCCCTCAGGTGTTGTGCAGAGAGGGGCTGAGTGGGCGCCATTACTGGGAGGTAGAGTTGACTGAGGATTATAATGAGGATAAAGGTGTAGGTGTCGCATACAAACAAACTGGCAGGAAAGGGAAAGAACACATTCATTTGGGAATGAATGCTCAGTCTTGGTGTTTTGGTGTTTATGCTTTCAAATCAAAGCTCTTTTCAGCACACAATGATAAGTGGTGGTCTGGCCCTCTTCCCTCAATTGGCTTCAAACGTGTTGGAGTGTATCTGGACTGGCCTGGTGGCACTCTGTCCTTTTACAATGTCTCCTCTAACAAACTGAGTCACCTCTACACCTTCAAAGCTCATTTCACAAGGCCTGTTTATCCTGGCTGCTACATGTTCACCGGAACTGGCTATGTGTTCTTTCGCCCCGTTGACTAAGAACAGTGACAAAGTGATGAAGTGAGTCTGTCTTTAAACTCACTTCACCTGTGGCAAAGTCCACAGTTGGGTTAGGTATGATTTTTATTTTTGCTTTTACCTTAACTACTTAAAACTTCACATTAGAATTAGTTAAGATTTAAATAATTGCATTTAAATCATTTGATAATTTTGAAGTCATCCAATTATAATGTAATTATGTGTGAATATTTTTTGATTCCAAGTAGATTTTTTGTGAGTGTAATAGCTACATGGTAAATAACATTATGTCACCAACATGGTGTCTACAGGAAATCTGATTATGTTTTAGAGAAACATGATATATGTGGTTTAACTGTCTTCTACTTTTCTCAATAAGAAATTAATATTTGCTACATTACACATTGATTAGCTCAAGCAATGTACTTAATTGGAGAAACATTGAGTAGATGAAGCGCCTGTAGCTTAATATTATAACTGTTCATTTATCTTTATCTTCATTTACTAGAGGTTTCATTTATGCATATAAAGTTGGGGAAGGGGAAGGAAAGAGGAGGGAAATGTTTTTTGTCTTTACTTTCAAACATGTTTGGACATTAAGTAACTCAAATAGTGCTGAGGGGTGACAAAGTTTTATCTTTTGTTTTTTAATGTTCAGTTGTTGCTGTTTTGTTTTTTATGCAAAAATAATAATAATTAAAAAGAAGAAAAAGCAAAAAAAAGTTAATGCATTTAAAGGATCTATATTACCAAAATATCAACAATGATTGACAAAGTGATGATTCCAGTTTTATGTTTTAATCTTTCTAACACAAGTATAATGTACCACTCAGGAAACCTCTGCTAGTCTTTGTTTATCTGGTTGTGGTTCTGGACCTTCTACTCTGAGCCTGACCAAGAGTCCATTTACTCACTGTGGTGATCTGATGCTGCAGTCACAACATTGGCTTTAACATGGTGTTTAGATTTTGAAAATGTTGCTGATGTTTATAGAGCTGAAGATCTGCTGGATTGTAATTTCGTAACATTTCTGTAACACCTGTTGGACATCTGTAAAACACCAATAAAGTGGAGTCCTGAGTTGAACACTGTGTGCAGTTTGGTTATTTGCTGTTTGTTGGGAAATTACAGTTTGGAGTAAAACAGAAATGTATTTTGTATCTGGACTGGTCCACTGGCTCAGACCAGAGTGTCCTGTAACACACTGACACACCAAATGCACTGAGTCTGTTTATCCAGTTATGCAGATCTGGTTGAAATCAAATAATCTTGTCCTGAGTACGTTTTAAATAGGAGCAGTAAGAGCACAAACATTTTGCACATAGTTTTTGGTTCATTTTCTACTTTGTGGGGCTTTTTTAGTGCCACAGGTTTGCAGCTCCGAGGCACTCCTCTCCAGCAGTAATGCTGCAACATGTGACTGTCAGGTGACCTGGGTCTTTGTGTATTTAAGTAATGTTGTGTTCATTTCATTTTAAACAATTTTGTGTTCCCCGTCAACAATTTTAACATTAAGACATAAACACTGTAATAATACATATATTATCACTACTTCTTTTGTTAGGTTCTTTTATCAACTTAAGTTTTTGTGAACATTACAAGTTTTGAACTTGTACTTATTTGTGGCCTGTATGCCTCACTGATCTGAGCTTATACATCTTGAATTCAAATTCTAAAAAGCGTAATTTCTGGATTATTTTGACTAAAAGAAATAATCAGATGAAACATAGCACACTGTTTATGTAGTAGGTTGAAAACATTTATGTATACAAGCACGCTCCATATATTTTGTTAATAATTAAACTATTCTAACAATTTTTTAAAAATATATATATACATTTTTCGCCTTTAATGTACAGGTAAGCAAGTAAGGAAACTGGAGGCGGAAAGGGGGGAATGACACGCAGGATAGGACTCCTCGGCGCGGGATTTGAACCGGGGTCGCTTGCAGCGAGGACTATAGCCTCAAACACATGAGGCAGGTGCTCTACCCACTGAGTTAAACATCGCCACCATTCTCACATTTATTCAAATAACTAACATTTTACAAAGACATTCAGGTACATTCATACGGTTTTACATCAAAGTAATACACGTTTACGCCATTAGATGGTGCTCTAGTACGGCTGTGGATCCATTAGGGAGACTGAAGCTACCCAGCTCAGCTCATGCGCAGCTCAGAAATAAACAAGTTCAGGCCAGGGGTGGATTGGCCATTGGGTACGGAAGCGCATTGCATTCACTGGTTAAAAAAAAAATAGACACCTTATGGAGAAAAGATCTCGTAATTACGAGATAAGAAAAAGGTGCCACATTAGGCGTTACACTGTACAGTGGGGGTCGACTGATTATCACCCAAATTGATGATTGATTAATTGATTGTTTTTATCAGTCGGTTGCTTTTATAAAAAGTGAAATCTGGACAAATAAAACAAAGATTACCTGTATAGAGTAAAAATAATCATAAATAAATAACATTATATTCTGCCTTTGTGTTTTCACAGCTATTGAAATGCAGCTTGTTTTCCTACTGTCACTCATCTTTGTGTTTGCACACTCCTCTCTCTCTGCTCCTCTCTCTCTCTCTCTCTCTGCTCCTCTCTCCCGAGGAGCAGAGAGAGAGTAATACGAGATAAGGTGTCTATTTTTTTTTATCCAGTGAATGCAATGCGCTTCCGTAATAATAGGCCAATGACTGCCCGTTTTTTATTTTGTATTTGTTAATTTATGTTTTGCTGCGCCTTGCCATGGTAACTCTCCCGGCCCAGGGTCAGAGACATGCACCGGCCCACAGAGCTCCCCTGCAGCCTGCAGACACAGCAGAGGCCCATTGGCTTGTCTGTCTAAAGAATACCTGGTCCAAGGGCCCTATGCTACAGAGACCCAGGAGTCCCACCCACGCATGTTCTAGACCTCCCTCGTCCAATCACCTTTAATGATAAGCAGTCATGATGAGAGAGCGAGGGAGAGAAACAACAACACACCAGCACACGAAAAACAAAGCGGGAATTACAAAATGGAAAATACGGGTTTAAAAACGAAAAGGCGGAGCTGAAAAACGGAGAAAAGAAAAGAAAAGCTCTCGCGACCGATGCTGCTAAGAGCAATAAACTGTCAGAAGTGTTTGCTGCGGGGCCAGCGTGGCCAGCGTGGCCACAGCTAGCAGCAGGATCCTCTCAGCAGCAGGTGTGTCAGAGTGAGGCTCCCGCTGCCATGGTGGTACAGCAGCAGGTTGAGGAAGACTCTCCACCATGTGGAAGTGGTGATACAGTCTTCAGCAGGTGTGATCCTGCCAGCATGGTGTGGATAAACACTCATTAAATGTTCGGAACGGTTACTTAACTGTCTATGAACTTTACTTGACATAATAAATAGCAAACTCTGCATAGTGTGGTGTGTTACAACTAGGCCTAAATCTAGTTATCTAAAGTACTGGAAAACAATCATATTCATATACTATCCTGATTAATTGATTAGTTGCTTTTATTAACCACTATTTTCATCAAAGGATGAAACACATAATAGCAAATCTGCAAGCTTACAACTCACATGTTGCAATGTGAGGTGGTTTGAGCATGTAGATCTGCTACTTTCACAATTTTTCTTCTACCTATAATGACTTCCCCCAAATCAGGTCACCAGAGTTAAAGTGTTTTAAGTGTGAACATGCACCTTTCTTTGTGCCCACAGTCCAATGTGTTCATGAAGGACATTGATCTAACAACATAACACATATGTAGTCTATGATGCTTTACATGTTTGTTTCAGTCAGTGTTTATGGTTTATAGCTCGTTCAACAGTTTCACATTATACAGTTAAAACTAATTCAAGCCTATTCAAGTCTCCAGAATATAAGGGATATTGTTCAGTATACTACTGTTATTAAGGTTGTGTGTGTTTAAATGTACATCAACGTGAGTTGGCACAGTATCTGCGCACGGATTGTAGTGGGCCGGTCTGGACCAACAAGTCCAGGGCCAGGCCAGGCCAGTCCAGGCCTGGTTCAGGCAATAGTAAAACGCTATCTTTGGTCCTCTCTCTATAATCCACAGGTACGGTAAAACTCGTTTTTCTGAATTCAGCATTGTTCAATATATAATGTGAATGTGTTAGAAATTGTTTGGTAATGTTGTGACATGACTTTGAGACATGTAGTATGTTTAGTAAGCTCGTTTTGTAGTTAATTGTACCGACGTGCATCGGCGGGTTAAATCGTTTTTCACTTTCGTTTTTACTGTAGTTTTGTAAGTATGAGTCTAATTCTTCTGTAGTGTTGTAGTTTTTAACGAGACCGGTCAAGACCACCGCGGATAGGCTTTTTGTCCATGCCTTACTGATAAGAGTGAAAAAGGACCCTCTCAAAAACAGCTAATAACTTCATATCATTGGTAGTGTAAAGATTTCCCCCAGCTACAGCTGTTGCCCGGTGTCAGTGTCAGAGTGACTGGCACACAGAGTTTGGACACAACAGGAGGAAAGCGACAGTGTGCCAACTCGGCTATAATTAAATGTGGTTTATAAATAGGGCGTATTTAGTCATTGGGGCTCTCCACATTCTCCTACTGCACGGACAAAAGTTTTATTCTCACCTCAACACAAGGTCTTCAATGTGGGCAGCAGCAAGTAAGTTCAGCCTGGATATTGTTGTATCTCGTGTCACTAAAAAAGGAAGACATCACAAAAGATAACAATGTCAATTATGAGAACAAACATTTTAACAGTATAATTTTATCAAATTTACCTTTTGTCTTTCTTTCCTTCTCCCTTTTTTCTTTGTGATGTTTTCTTCATCTCCCTTTCTCTGTCTTCCTGTCCCTTTTCTAATTTTTTCTCCTTTGTGTTCTTCCACTTTTTCTTTCCTTTCCTCTTGTACCATCAGGTCGTATTTGTTTGTTTGTTGTTTTTTAATATTTATTATCCTTTACTTTTATTAATATTTTGAATCAACTAAAAAATGTGAATTTGAGAAAATTCTCCTATTTCCTAGCTAGCTAGATAAAGTCCTTAAAATCTTTCTGGAGGATTATTATCAAACAAGTGAATCATCTCTTTGCTTTTACTGTAATTGATATGAACATTCATCAGCATTTAATATAGTTTACCATTTCGACCGCTTTAACCCTCCTGTTGTGCTCCCGGGTCAAATTGACCCTATCTCTTTTGACTGTTCCTCACTTCCTTCCTCTTTTCCTCCTTCCTTCCTTCCTTCCTTAATCATTCCTTCCTTGCTCATTTCCTTCCTTCCTTACTTCCTTCCTCTTTTCCTCCTTCCTTCCTTCCTTCCTTCCTTCTTTCCTCCTTTCCTTCCTTCCTTCGTTCCTTCCTCATTTCCTTCCTACTTTCCTTCCTCATTTGCTTTTATCTCACTTCATTCCTTCCTCATTTCCTTCCTTCCTTCCTCTTTTCCTTCCTTCCTTCCTTCTTTCCTCCCTTCCTTTGTTCCTTCCTCATTTCATTCTTTCCCCACTTCCTTCCTTCCTTCGTTCCTTGACCTGAGCACAACAGGAGGGTTAATACTCACATCTTCGTGATGAAAAGGGCCACTTGTGTCACTCTCCACTTCACCTCCTCCTCGGCTGACACTGACAGCAAAATCTAAATACTTTTGGATTACTTTTAGCTTACTTCAAAATGGTCTAGTTGAACAGGTTTATCTGGGACACTGATTTTAGTTAACACTTGCTTTACAGAACAATCTTATTTCTGTCTTAAGAGAAAAAGTTATGCAAATACACAAAACACAAATGTGGTCCGTTTTGTCCTGCAACTGATACTATTTAAAGAAAAATGACATCCAAGAGTCAACATTCATCAGTTTCTTTTACCATTATTAATTTCCACAGCTCAGAAATTAGGGAAATTAGAATTAAAATTTTTATTCTTAAATATTGATGAATGAAGAAAAAAATTGGGCTCCAGCAGCAAGTTCACACCTTCCAGGAAGTAGTGCTGTTGGCTAAATCTGTCACAATAGCACAGTTAAACCACTAGATGGAGACAAAGACCGTGTTTGCATTGAGGACAACGAGGCAGGTTATCTGCAATTCATCTTCCATGGAAGTTGTATATATGACTACTTGTATATCCGTGCTTGTTTAACTTCCCTGAGACATTTTTAAGTTATGGGGGGCGCTGTTGCCCCTGTCGGCGGGGGCTCTCGGGTTTAAGAGATTAATAGTTAACGGGTTAATTTCTCTGTTGTCACTCGTATTTTGTATTTTAAACACGTAACGCCATTACATGTAATCCGTTACTCCCCAACCCTGGGCTTGTTGAGTACCTAGATTGGGTGTCACTGTGAAAAAGGTCGACCTCTTGTTTACTTTCCTCTCGCCTTCTCCTCTTCTCCGCTCCATTTTTCTCAACTCAAAACGTCTCAAAACCGCGCCAACAAGTTTTTTTTGTTACAGTCTTCCTCAATCAAGCTTGCACATGCGCAGTAACATGGAATAGTCCATTGCATGAGAAGGGAGGGAGGAGCAGTCAAAACCATCATGATAGATAGCATTTTTATGTATTTTTAAGTGCTAAGACTAAAAACAATAATAATTACTTTAAATCGAAGAACCCTTTATTAATCAGTTTTTATGAGATGTTTGGGGCCCCTGGAAATCTCAGGGCCCCAGGCAATTGCCTGTGTTTGCCTAATGGTAAGTCTGCCTCTGTTTATAAGCAAACTTAAATAAAAAGAAAACTCACATTTTGATGTTTTATTATGATTTTCCTTCGATATATATGGTCTTGGTCTCGTCTCGGCCTCAACCTCTAAAAGTCTTGGTCTTGTCTCGGTCTCAACCTCTAAAAGTCTTGGTCTTGTCTCGGTCTCTGTACTCTCTGGTCTCTGTAATGTCTTGGTCTCGGTTGGTGCGGTCTTGACTACAACAGCACCAGATAAGGAGAAACAGGGTGACAATATTTTTTCTTTATATTTTAACTTGTATATTTACAAGACCAATAAGCTGACTGTGCATCTCTGTCTTGATTTTGCCCTCTCTGTCTGTGTATGTGATACTAACTTCAGATGATTAATCAAATACTGAAGGTTTTTTAATCTGTGTTGTATCATGTTCACCAACAGGTTCAAAAACATGCCTGAAGAAACCGTGAATGTAGCTGCGCTGGGTCGACCTTTCACCCTGGGGATGCTGTATGACGCTCGGCAGGATAAACTAATCCCAGGTAAAACTTGATGAACAGTGATGTAATTACTTATTCTGCCTATCTGAAATCTACTGACAAGAATTTAAAATCAGCTTAAGTGAAAGTTTAATTCTTTAGTCAGTCTAAAGATTTGATTTGATAGCACATAACTGCTCTTCACTGACGTGACTGTATGTGCATAACGTGTTCAGAGCAGACAGCGCGTCACTGATCACCAAAACACGTTCAATACTGAATCAATCAGAGAAATCTCAGACTCAGTCTTCACACAGCCAGCGGGCCAGGCAGTGTTTCACCAGAGACTTTTTCTGAGAATGTTACAGCACCGTGAATTTCGCAATATTTACATCTGCAATCTGTAGCTGAGAGCAACACACAGTCACAACTGTTTCACAACTGGCTGCAGCATCATACAGCATAACATCATTCACATCAGATCAATCAGGATCTAACTGTGATTAATGAGAGCACAGTTAACACCAACTCTCTGAACACGCTAATATCTCCACCTAACTGCTTATAGGAATTTGCACTGGTCTTTGTCTATTAGATGTTTTTTGCAGCTGTTATTTGCATAGAAGTTGTTTTGTTTTTTTTGCACCGAGAGGTACATGAAAAAACATAACTTTTTGTTATCTTGATTGAATATCCTGTGTTGCGTTAACCTCTGTGTTAGTTTGGTTGACTTGGATTTGATAATTGTTTTAACTGCTTCGAGTAGTTGAGCTTGCAAATCTATTTTAGCTTTATTAAAAGTATATTTTCATTTGAATTAAATGAATTTATTGAACTTATCCAACATTTCTTTTAACTTAATTGTTCATTTCAACATAAATAACACTTTACCTGAGTTAAAATAGATTTGTATTTTGTATATTATTAAACTCCATTTCCAGATGTTCAGACTAAATTTTTTTTAAAAATGTAACAAAATAAGTATGACAGTAACCTTTAATTAATTGCTAGAGCAAGTTTGTTTCAAAGGGGAAATATGACACCAGCAACTAAAATGCAACCAGTAAAACATTTATTGGTGCAGATATTTTGTCAGTCAACAATTAAAACTCATTAAAATGCAAAGACAACACTTTGAATTCAAGAATAAGAACAAATTCTCTTAATGATCTCCTTTTACAAGCAAAATATTTTTGGTTCATTTGCTATTCCAAATGCGCATTGTATATTTATTCATATTGTCATCAAAGGTTAAACACAGCTCTGGACAGAGGGCACATGGAGTCGTGAGTGTGGACTTTACTAATTAATTCACTTTAAACTGAGGAATTCAGGAAAAAACATAACTGAAAGCTGGATTCTACTTGTTGTTTCGGTTTACCACATTTCAGATCAAAGATTCAAAGATCCATTAGCTTTACATGTGGCTAAATGTTAAAAACATCTTGTTTTCTGCTGTAATACATGATTGATGTTTAATTTCTACAGGTTTCAACTTGTTGGATCACAAAACTCTACAAGAGAACACAACTGAAACCCCTAATCCCAGCAGTGAGTTTCAGATTACAGCATCTGACTCCATTGAATCTAAGTCTTTTTTGCTGGATGTTGATGCTTCTCTGAAGGTCAGTTTCATGAGTGGACTGATTGAAGTTGGAGGATCTGCCAAGTACCTGAATGACCAGAAGAAATCCAAGAATCAGAGCAGAGTGACGTTTCAGTACAAAACTACCACCAAGTTCAAGCAGTTGTCATTGACTTCTCTTGGAAACACACAAAAATCAGATGTTATTAAGAAAGGTCTTGCAACACACGTGGTCACTGGCATCCTTTATGGAGCAAATGCTTTCTTTGTATTTGACAGTGAGAAGTTAGACACTAGCAGTGTTCAGGAGATCCAGGGCAGCATGAAAGCTGTGGTAGAGATGATTCCATCATTTGATGTTGGGGGGAAAGTTTCGATCAAGCTGACTGAAAAAGAAAAAGACCTAACAAAAAGATTCTCCTGCAAATTCTTCGGGGATCTCATTCTTGAAAGCAACCCTGCAACATTTGAAGAGGCAGTGAAGACCTATGTAGAGCTTCCAAAGCTACTGGGAGAAAATAGAGAGAATGCTGTTCCACTGAAGGTCTGGATGATGCCGCTGAAGAATTTTCATTCCAAAGCTGCTGAGTCAAAGGGTGAGATCAGCAGTGTAATATTGAAGAAAGCTGAAGATACTCTAGAAGATCTTAGGCAGATAGCAATGAGATGCAACGATTGTCTGGCAGACACAGTGTCAAAGAACTTTCCAAAGATTCACAAAAATCTGAGAAGTTTCCAAACACAGTGTAATAATTACACATCTGCACTTCAGCAGGCCATGGCGAAGACACTTCCCTCCATCCGTGAAGGCAAAGAAGATGAGAGCTCACTGATGAAACTCTTGGAAGACAGAGACAAGTCACCGTTCAGTCATGAAAAATTAAGCAAGTGGCTGGATCACAAAGAGAGAGAGATCAATGTCATTAGGTCCTGTGTAGACATGATGGAGGGAACAAACACAAAGATAGTTCCAAATCAGTCAGAGTTGGATAGAGAGGTTCTTGCTCCAGATGTAGAAGATACTCTGTGCTTTGTCTTCACCTCTGTGGAAAGTGATGACCCCTGGCTTAATGTGATGACTACACACTACTGCTCAAATGAAGTGTTCACCAAAATGAGAAATAAAGCCAAAGCTTTCCATGATCTTGCCAAACTTCTCAAGAACAGCAGCAGTGTCCGTTTCCTTGCAACGGCCATAGCAAATGAGAAACACGAAGGAGCGACCATCTACCATTACAAGGAGGGCATTCTGGTCAATGAGGATTTTTCAAAGCCTGCCGTCCCTCCTGTGGAGAAGATCACAGACAAAAGTGCTTTAATGTGGTGTAAGTAATTTTTTCATGCATTTTATTTACTTCAGTAAAAGAAGAATAACAATAAAGATAATAACATAAAAATAAAGTATTTTATGTTATTTGTTTACAATATTTTGATAATTATCTATGCTGCAGCTTTTAAGAATAGACATACAATTTTATATTTACACACTAGTGTTTAAAAGTTGGGAATCCCTCAGAAGTATAGATATTAGTAGACATAGTATAGACACATTGCTAAAGTTACAAATTTCACTATCACTATACTGACATATCAGTATTAGAAAATGTGCATGCTCTTGTAAACTGCTGTGAATGATGATGACGATGAAGAATAACAGATTGTGTTTTGTTCTCTCCATCAGATGCCTGTGATCTCTCCCTGGACCCAAACACAGTAAACAACAACCTTATTCTATCTGATGACAACAAGAAAGTGGCACGAGGAGCAGAGCAGGACTATCCTTATCACCCAGAGAGGTTTGAGGTTTCCTATCAGGTGTTGTGCAGAGAGGGGCTGACTGGGCACCATTACTGGGAGGTAGAAATGAGTAATGGTTATAAAGAAGATAAAGCTATAGGTGTCGCATACAACCAAGTTGTCAGGAAAAACGATGGTAACAAATTTTTAGGAACTAATGATAAGTCATGGTGTTTTGGTGTCAATATGGGTCGAAATGTACCAGCACTTTTTTCAGGGCATGACGGAGCGTTTTACCATTACCCTCTTCCCTCTACTGTCGTTAAACGTGTCGGAGTGTATCTGGACTGGCCTGGTGGCACTCTGTCCTTTTACAATGTCTCCTCTAACAAACTGAGTCACTTCTACACCCACACAGCTAAGTTCGCACAGCCTCTTTACCCTGGCTGCTACATTCACGGTGAAACTGGCTCTCTGTTCTTTTGCCCTGTTGACTAAGAACAGTGACAAAATGATGAAGTGAGTCTTGATCTGTCTTTAAACTCACCAATCATGGTGGAGTGTTACTAAGTATATTTACTCAAGCGCTGTATTTTCTCATATTATCTTTGTACTTCTACTTTACTACATATATAGATAGAGAGATATTATACTTTTTAACCCCGTACATATTGTACTGGCTACTTTTAAGATTTAATACTTGATGCATAAAACATATGATCAGTTTGTAAAATATTCTTTGTTATTGGAAATACAACCCAACAGAAACTCAAGTGTCTCTCTTTTAATTTAAAAATTCACCACTCACTCACTAAGCTCAGTTTCCCCAGTTGGGTTAGGTATGATTTTTATTTTTGCTTTTACCTTATTAAAACTTTACATTAGCATTAGTTTAGACTTGAATAATTGTATTTAAATCATTTGTTAATTTTGAAGTCATCTGATTATAATGTAATTATGTGTGAGTATTTTTTAATTTTAAAGTTGATTTTGTGGGTGTAGTAGCTACATGGTAAATAACATTATGTCATCAACATGGCGTCTACAGGAAATACTGTATAATCTGATTATGTTTTAGAGAAACATGATATATGTGGTTTAACTGTCTTCTACTTTTATCAATAAGAAATTAATATTTGCTACATTACACATTGATTAGCTCAAGCAATGCACTTAATTTTGTATCTACTAACAAGGTGAAACATTGAGTAACTGAAGCGCCTGTAGCTTAATATTATAACTGTTCATTTATCTTTATCTTCATTTACAAGAGGTGTCATTTATGCATGTGAAGTTGGGGAAGAGGAAGGAAAGAGGAGTGAAGTTTTTTTTGGCCTTTACTTTCAAACATGGTGGACATCTGTAGAACACCAATAAAGTCCTGAGTTGAACACTGTGTGCAGTTTGGTTATTTGCTGTTTGTTGGGGAAATACATTGGCTCAGACAGAATGTCCTGTAACACACTGACACACTTCTACACCTTACACACCAAATGCACTGAGTCTGTTTATCCAGTTATGCAGATCTGGTTGAAATCAAATAATCTTGTCCTGAGTACGTTTTAAATAGGAGCAGTAAGAGCACAAACATTTTGCACACAGTTTTTGCTTTTGGATTTTTGGTGTTGAAATTCCAATTTTTCCCAAATTTATTAGGAGTAATTCTCCATTGGAAATGAATGGTAACCCACAAAATTTCCCCTTAATTTCCCCTTTTTTCGGAGTCACCTAGCTCCCTTATACCTGCACATAGAAATGTGATTCAAATTTTAAAACGGAGGAAAACTTGTGCTCTCTCCAAAAATACCAAACTGTTTTTACATAACATGTAAACTTTTCAAACTATGAGCAGTCAAACGAGGAGTGGAAATCACTTTTTCTTCAAAGTTAGAGTGGGAGCAGCAGTTAGCTTGAGTGCGAGAACCAGTAAAAAATAACCTTAATTTTTATTTTTAACTCGAGCTCACGGCCAAACTGTAAAGAGAAGACAAATAATTTTAGGGGGGGGGGGCCGAGACCGGCAGCGATACCTGTCTCGCACCCCATTGACCCTAATGTAATCATCTTTTTCTTTCAAAAGAATCTCACTCTGTCTTCGCACTGAGCTTACTCGCTCATTTTAAGGAATATATGAATAAAATAAACACTGTCAGAATCTGCCGGCTTCTGTGTTTCTCACTGTGTTTTCGGTTTTTGGACAGGAGTTACGGTTTTCTCATAGTTTGCAATTGTTCGGGACCTTGTCAGAAGCCAAATTCTGGGGACATTTTCCCAAGCAGGTTCTCACATCGCCATAGCAACCATAGGGCCTTAGCTGCCCATAGCAACCTGTTGCTGGGCAGAAACTGAGCTACTTTTTTGTGATTGGCTAATTCCTGTCTGTCTGTTTTGCCAGTTAACTGAGCTAGCAGCTTAATTTTGATCTAAACAAAATGCAGAGCTGTAAAATGTACTTGAATCTGTGTTCTTTACTTTGTTTTTTCAATATTTTATCTTTAATAAAAATGATATTCATAATGTACTGGTTTCAACCTGGTGCTCCATATGATCAATGCATTATTTACACAGTGCAGTTAGATGTTAGCCTGGCTAACGCCAGACCCTACCACAATTGAGGTAGGGTCTGGAGAGGAGCCGTTCATTTCCTCTTATTTCAGGCGGGATCAACCAATGTCGATTAAATGCTTCTGTACACTACTGAAGCTTGTCCAAAAAGGCCAAACATAATCACCAGAGTCAGTTTGTCCGTCAAAAATAATGCATTTATCAAGAAAACGCGAACCAAGAATCTCCAACTAAGGCTGATGGGTGAGCCAAAATTAACAAAAAGAAGGGAAGACCCCCAGACCAGCCCACATAGGGCCGTAGGATCTGGGCTCTTCCCTCTAACCTAAAACAGATGAAAAACAGGACTACCAGTCCCATCAAGCCAAGAAAAAACTAAAAGAGGCAAACTAAAAAAAACTGTTGCTGATATTGGTTCAGGTCCCTCCCCTGTCCTCTTTACAGGTGCTGCAACAATCATATCAATAAATATGTATATAAATATGAATAACATGTCATGTAAAACTGGTCCAGCAGGGGAGAGTATGTTACACTGACACCCACTTTGTGCAAAAGTTTTTTTCATGCATAAAAAAGTGACAAAAACACAACTAAACACTGAAATGATCGATCTTGCCAAAACATCAAGAACTTTTGTGATGTATTTTTGTGGTTCTGGACAAAACCATTAAACTCACATATAGATTAAGCACATAACATAGATGTTTTCTTTATCATAACATTAAGAATGGTCATTTTGCATTTTAGTGTATACTTAAGTTAGACCCTTTATTTAAAGAGTAGCCAGGCAGAAAAGTTGTGTTTTGCTGCCCTCTCTTTGTTGAAAGTTTTTAGTCTGTTTCACCTCTGTCAGAAGTCAGACCTGTACTATGATGCACCTGTAACCACACCCAGCAGTGAATACACCTGTACATGTTTATAGCAAGGTGAGAAGTGAACCACTGGAGGTCAGCAAACACACTGTAAATGTTTGGGTTATTAATACTGAGGCAAAATGTGATCTCATACAGTTTTTTTCCATTAATTGGAAATGATGTTAGAAACATTAGTACCAGTGCATATTTCATGCAGTCTGATTACTTCTCCATATATTGCTTATTATTTACTTCAGGTCACAGTTTTCCATCCACATCACAGCAGCTGTAACATCTGCTGCATAAAGCTTACATCAGCTGAAAAGTCATATCATGAACTTGGAGGGGGGTGGCGTCTGAGAGCACCTGACGTCAGTGGGAATTCCCACTGATGTAAACTCTTGTTTCACAGCCTTATTTTTATCCTCATAGTGTGTATCTGAGACGCAGAGGCTGTAGACAACTGTCTGCAGGCGATTTGAGACACAAACGTTTTTTCTGAGTACTTCATTCGATACCCATCATGTGACTAGAAGCATGAAATTGCTTTAACCTTTGTGTCGTCCTCCCAGGTCAAATTGACCCCGTCTGTTTTGACTGTTCCTTCTTTCCTCCCTTCCTTCCTCCTGTCTGTCCTTCCTCCCTCCCTCCTTCTCTCTTTCTTTCCTTCCTTCCTTCCTCCCTCCTTCCTTCCTTTCCTCCCTCCCTTCTCTCTTTCTTTCCTCCCCCTACCTTCCTCCCTTCATCTGTCCTTCTGTCCTTCCTTTCTTCCTTCCTCTCTCCCTCCCTTTCTCCCTCCCTCCCTCCTACCTTCCTTCTTTCCTCTGTCCTTCCTTCCTTCCTTAGTTCTTTCCTTCTCTCCTTCCTTCCTCCCTCTTTTCCTTCCTTCTTCCTGCCTCGCTTCCTTCCTTCCTCCTTCCTTTCCTTCCTTCCTTCCTTCCTTCCTCCCTCCTTTCCTTCCTTCTTCATCCCTTCCTTCATTGACTCTCCTGTAGTCCCCGGTGGTGGAAGAGGTTACCTCTCACTCTTTAAGAAAAGCCTAAAGATCAAGATCCTTCCTGAGCAACTCTGCACTTTGGAAAAAGGGAAATCTTCAGATCCACTATATGCATTGCCTCTGTGCACTTCCTGTCTGTCAGACTTTAACTTAACTTTATGGCACTTACTTGGATTGTTTTTGCCTGACTAGATCCCAGCTTGTGTTGTATCAATCGTGCTGTTGATCAGAATTAAACACAATTTGACAAGCAGATCATCTTGGTAGCATTATGTAGGAGCAGATATTAATTTAAGTGGTCTTTAAAGTTTTCTGTTTTTCACTCATACGGTCCTCATGGGCCACAAGCTTTTAGAGGTTCAGAGTATCCAACTTTTCATAATTTAAACCTAAAAGATGTGTTAAGTTAGCTATATTTGTTGCTTATGCAGTTAAATCTACTCTATATTACAACAAATCATGGTATAATGTGTGTCTGTGCCTCAGTCTGTGGATTTATCTGTCTGTTAACTTGCAAATATGAAAATATTCTCATGATAAGTTAAGAAGAAGTAAGAACTCTGCATCTCCCACCATACATGGGTATTATGTTTTCTACTTGTTCCTCTTTTTGGAGGTGTGATGCTTTGTGCCTGTGCTCACAGAGACTGTGACTGAAAATGGAAACTAAGGGGCGGTGGTTGTACAAAACTGAAAGATGTCAAGTGGTTGTGTTGTACTAAAGATACACATATTAAAGAGGAACAGAGAGAGAGCTGATGCCAAATGTGTGACAGAGACTTCATCAAGTTCAAGTCTGAGATGATTTGACTCGCATTTATTATGCAGGTTCAACAGTTGCACTGCCGAGAAGGCATGAGATGAAATAAACATTAAACATATGTGTATAATTGACATTTTTATATGAACAAAGGATCAAATGAGGACTGTACATGTGATGTGAAAGGAGTTGCATGTTGTGATGAAGCCACACTACATGATCAGACTCTGCAGCTCACAGTTTGAACTCTTTGTTTTGGTTTGACACATTTAGAGACTTACTGGCAGGGACGGACTGGGACTAGACACGGCCCTGGACTTCCTCCCCAATAGGCCCACCACCCAGCCTAAATGATGTATTTGTTAGCTATATATCTTGCTTATGCAGTTCAATCTGCTCTATATTCCAACAAATGATGGTATAATGTCTGTCCAGCCTCAGATTTATCTGTCTGTTAACTTCCTGCATGTTCCACTCCCACCTCTCAGATAAGAATCATGATGAAAGTTCTCAGGACATACAGTCTTTGATGTGCTTTTTTTTTTACGAGGCAGTGTGTGTTGTATGTCCATTCATATGAGGTCCTGTGACATGTGTGTACCCAAGAACCTGAAACTAGAGACTCATTCCACCTCCTCTCCATTTATGTTCATGTTATTTCTCCTCAAATCAATTCTCAGCTCTTTGGTTTTTTGGGTGTACAGAGCCATGTTGTTTTCAGCACAGCAGTCTGTCAGCCTCGCTATAGACGAACTCCTCTCCTCCAGTGATCAGTCCCATCACTGTTGTGTTATCTGCAAACTTAACAATAGTATTTGTGTTATGAGCCCTGTGGATCTCCTGTGCTGAGTGAGAGAGTGGAGAAGTAGTGAGGGCCCATCCTGAATAATTGTGGCTGGTTTCTTTAAAAATCCAGTATCCACAGGACGATGCTATGATGGAGGCCTAGATCAGACATCTTGTGGAACAATCCGCTGGGGATGATTGTGTTAAATGCAGAGCTGTAATCCACAAACAACAGTTGTGCATATGCTCCTTCTTGTTCCAGGTGGTGCAACACAGTGTGAAGGGCAATGGAGATGGCTTCATCCATTGACCTGTTGGTTCTGTAAGCGTACTGGTGAGGGTCCAGAGTAGGAGGGAGAGCATCTTTGATGTATTTGATGATGATGAGTCATGTTTATTGGTGTTAAAGCCATTGGCCTGTGGTTGTTGAGGAAGGTTATTACTGTTACAGCGAACTGAGGGACCCAAGCACAGGACACCAAGACGGGAGTAAGGATGGGGGAAGTCCAGGCAGGGAAAACAACTGGGGGCAAAGTGAAATCAGGCAATGATTGAATCCAGTGAAGATACAGACGGGTGGATGGTGGAGAACTTCTCTGGTCACTGGCAGACAGTATGGCATGCAAATGATCCAGGCCACAAGGAAGGAGAAATAAGTTGATGTGTCAGATAACATGAACACAAGAAATTCATTTGGCCAAGAGCTACAATACAACTGTGGCAAGTACAATAAACTGGCGATGAGTGGTTGAAGATATGGGGTATATATACACTGCAGCTTGATGAGTAGATGAGGAGCAGGTGAATATGATTGACTGGGAGTGGAATGTGAAACAGGCGAATGGAGGCGGAAGTCAGCAACCAGAGAGAGAAGGATCCGCCCACAACAGCAGCCTGACACATAACACAGAGACTGACAAGGACACTGAAGCTTTGGGGAAGGGGAAACACAAGAACACACTAGGAAATGTTAGATGTGGACGGAGCATCCATGACAATTACAGACTGCTTGGGAACTGGCACTACAGTGGATGTCTTTAGGCATGTGGGAACAATGCAGTGAGATAGGGAAATAATGCAGATATTTGTAAATACCTTTTTTAATTCCACAGCAGAGTGTCTGAGGACCCATCCTGGGATGCCATCCAGGCCACCTGCCTTCCGTACATTTAAATATACGGAGTGTGCGTGTGATGTCCACAGTCTGTATGATGAGGCAGCTGGCGTCTGTGGCTGGAGCAGTGGTCGTGACAGTCCTTGTGCTGTCCCCCTCATGACCAAAGAAGTGGTTGACCTGCTCTGCCAGTGAGGCACTGCTGCTGTTGGCGGTCAGGTTGGTGTTGTTTGGTTTTCTGATGTGCTGTACACCTTGCCATGCATGACGGAGGCTTGAGTTATCATAGTTACCATCATCCTCCTCTTGTAGGCTGCTTTGGCCTCTTTTCAGTTCCGACCAGACAACACTGTTGTGTTACTGCACTAGTAATCCCTGTTGCAGGCCTTCAGCAGGAGTCGGATGTCTTTTGTAATCCATGGCCTGCTGTTGAGGAATGCATGGATTTGTCTTGTAGTGGTCACTGTGTCCACATGGCCTTTCATGTAAAATAGGACAGTGGAAGTGTCAGTGTCATCATTCTTCAATATGGTCCAGTCAGTGCGAATGAAGGAGTCCAGAAGCTGATCAGAAGCTCCATCTGAGCACACTTGTATAACCCTTGCAGTTGTTTTGACTGTGTTGATAACAGGTCTGTATGCTGGGGTTATAAACGGGGAGATGTGGTCAGACTGACCTAGGTGTGGAAGAGGAGAGGCTTTAAACTCATGCTTAATGTTGCTATAAACATGGTTGAGAGTGTTTTTTCCTCTTATGGTGCACTGGACATGCCGGTAGATTTTGGGCAGGACAGTCTTCAGGTTTGCATGCAACCAAGTGTTTCAGTTATGATTGATGTGGTTCAACATGAACACAATTTTCTGCCAAAGTGTAGAACAGTTTGGATAATTATACCTATTTATTTTATTTCTGTACTTCAGTTTTTCTTATGAGCCAGAAGTTTTTACAGTTTAGAGTAACTGACTCTTCATAATTATAATAACCTAAATTATATTTTGCAGATATACCTGTACATTTTCTCATGATAAAGTTTCACTCTGCATCTCCCACCATACATGGGTATTATGTTTTCTACTTGTTCCTCTTTTTGGAGGTGTGATGCTTTGTGCCTGTGCTCACAGAGACTGTGACTGAATATGGAAACTAAGCGCAGGGGGTGAGGGGGTTGTACAAAACTGAAAGATGTCAAGTGGTTGTGTTGTACTAAAGATACACATATTAAAGAGGAACAGAGAGAGAGTTGATGCCAAATGTGTGACAGAGACTTCATCAAGTTCAAGTCTGAGATGATTTGACTTGCATTTACTATGCAGGTTCAACAGTTGCACTGCCGAGAAGGCATGAGATGAAATAAACATTAAACATATGTGTATAATTGACATTTTTATATGAACAAAGGATCAAATGAGGACTGTACATGTGATGTGAAAGGAGTTGCATGTTGTGATGAAGCCACACTACATGATCAGACTCTGCAGCTCCCCTCAGCTCACAGTTTGAACTCTCTGTTTTGGTTTGACACATTTAGAGACTTACTGGCAGGGACGGACTGGGACTAAACACGGCCCTGGACTTCCTCCCCAATAGGCCCACCACCCAGCCTAAATGATGTATTTGTTAGCTATATATCTTGCTTATGCAGTTCAATCTGCTCTATATTCCAACAAATGATGGTATAATGTCTGTCCAGCCTCAGTCCATAGATTTATCTGTCTGTTAACTTCCTGCATATGGGGGGGCTGTACAAAACTGAGAGATGTCAAGTGTTTGTGGTCTATGAAAGATGCACATATTCAACAGGAGGAGAGAGAGAGCTGAGGTCAAACGTGACAGAAACTTTATCAAGTTCAAGTCTCACATGATTTGCGTTGCATTTACCATGCAGGTGTTGAACAGTTGCACTGCTGAGAAGGCATGAGATGAAATAATCATTAAACATATGTGTATAATTTACATTTTTATGTGAACAATGTGTAAAAGCGCACAGATGAGCAGCTTTTATTGAGCTGTGACAGTGACACACAGTATGAGCACAGATCTGAAGAATAAAAGATTCACTGGCTTTGTTTTTTCACTGGATGGAACAGAGGATGATGCGTCCGGGGACAGTGAGCTTGGTGAGACTTACTATGATTACTAAGAATATTTGTGCACAGCAACAGATCTGATTAATCTTTTTTTTTTACTCACAGTTACACACTTAAATATGTAAAGTTACTGTGTTCTTGAAATGACTGCTGCTGAGGGAACATGGTCAGAGACTTCAGGGTCTCTGCGGCTCCAGAGATCATAACTGCTGAACTACAGCCTTCTATAAACTCCACTCATGTTTCGTCTGCTACCCCTAACATCCAGCACCAGCACGACCTATAGATCCATTTCACACATTATAATAAGTGTATGTTTTCATATAAAGTCAGAGTTGTTGTTAATTGATTTTACATCTCTAGTGTGTGTCTTCATGTTCATTCAGTGAGCAGCAACTGTTATTTGGTGGTTTTGGTGGTTGTGTCTGAAGTGTTTTGGGGCCACCTAAGGCCGGCCTTGACCTCAGTGGTACTAATTTGAGACTTTATAAGCAAAAGTATAATGAGAGGTCAAAGCCAGCTGTCTAAAAATATGACTTGTGGAAAATAACATGGATGTGGATATTTAGAAGACCTGTAGACTGTACCTACTTGTTTCATGTGATTGCCTAATAATAAAAATCCCCATCTCAGGGCCCAATTCTGTTTTATCCATGGACTACTGGCTTTGACCTCAACATGGTGGTTTTTGTGTGTTAAGACTGACCACATCTTGACAGCAGAGGAATTACCTACAATTCAAGAATCCACAGCTATACTGATAGTCTCTTATTATTATTATAGTGAATACTTTATGTTGTTTCAATGGTTCAGCTCTTACCAAACCAACCATTAGTACCACCACCTCTGTGCATAATAGGCTACTACAGAAAGTGTTATGTATAATGAGAAGACTCAAAAGTCACAATTTACATGTTTTCGTCACTATGTACATGATCCATTCATGAGACTATACAAGACAAATACCAGAAGATATAGTTCATACACTCACTCTAAAAACTGAGAAAATATTGTATCCGGCCAAATTAAAATCTTCAGGCTCACATTCTCTACAAGAGACTGACTGGCAGAGGAACGCCCAGATGAGGGACACTGATGAGCCCACAAGGCTTGACCTGCTTCTCCCTGCACCAACCAAAGTCAGCAGAGGTCTTTATACGTAACACCTTTCTTTTTCTTGGGCTTAATGAAACACAAGGCCTGATTGTATGTATGACATCAATTAACCCACAGACACAAACTACTACCCTTTCTTTACTACATCACTCTGTGCTAAAGAACTAGTCCACAGAACAAAGCAAAAAATTGCAGTCTCAGTGCTAGCTTTCCAGACAGACTGAGGAGCAGCAATGCCACTCAGCGTTGGAGTGGATTCTATTGTGTGTAAAATGTTTGATTATATCTATATAAGATTTTATAAATAAGGCCCCTTCACTTTTTGACACTTCTTACTGTTATTTTAGTCATGCGCGGCAAATTACTTCTAAGAAATAGTTCACTCATCACTACTCTGACTTTGTCACAACCATTTTCAGTAACTTAATTTGATTACAATACCATCTTTTCAGTCCCTTTAGTGTGGATATAACTACCTGTATTGCTCTGTTTATAGAATTTACAATACAATTTTAAATGTCTCAGCTCTTATGGGATACCTTTACTGATTGATGTGGTGTTTTTACAAATCATATTACAACAGTATTTTACTTACAGTAGAGTACTTTATTTTTTCATAAGTCAACAGAGCATAGCATGTAGTTTACATTTTGCATAATGTTTCAGTCTTTTTCTCCCCATTTAGTTTGTTAATGCCAAGATCGTTGAAAACACAAACCTCAGTCTGAGCCCTTCTTTCTTTTAGGAACCTGTGTTTTCTCCTCCTCTGCCTCCTCACCTCTCTGCATCAAGGAAGAACAGTAGGTTAGTACTCCGTTACTCACGTGCTTCGTCATTAATCCGACGGTTAGTTATCATGATTTAAAAAACAACACACAACTGCTCCAAAAATACACGCTGTCCCTTAACGTGCAAGTGACCATTTAACCACAGACCGATCTTTATCTAACCAAGTGGCTTTTGTAAAGCTGGTCAAATACAGGAAGATAATAAAACGGCGACAGTAAAGGCAACACGTCATTATCAGACACTGATCATGTTTGTCACCAGATCAAACGGACTGTTTATATTCGCGTTAGTGGGGTCTTCCGTTAAATTTGACGTCATGTTTAACGGAGAAATCACTTTTAATGAGATCACATTATAAACATCGTGCCGACTTGCGGTGTTTCCTCATGGGGCAAAACACTTATTTAACTTAGTTCACAGAAGGAAAAAGAAGCACTGAAGTGTGTATTTCCGGAGTGGTTTGTTATACATACTTGTTACTAACTAGTAACGTCAGTTTATGTGAGATAAACACAGCCAGCCTTTAAATGAGAGAGTTATGAGAATCACGAGGAGCTCGTTTATAATACATCAGCTGTTCCTCTTACCTGTACAAGTCTCTTCCTCGTGAATGAATGTTGTGCTCCTCTCGTGCTCGTGCAGGATCACGTCCAACCTGGTAACTTCATCTCAGGGAGGAAGGGGCGAGGAGAGACAGCTCTCTCTGATGAATGTGGGCTGCAGTACCCTTCCTAAACGCTTGCTGTCAGAATTACATATTCAACCTTCAAAAACATTCCCATGTCCTGTTGATAGGAAATGCTGATTTTGAAACACATACTGTACAACTGGCGCCATATTTTAAAAAAAAAGCCTGAGTCAAGAGTATTAAGCTAACTTTAAAGTTAGTTTAAAGTTCCTAACTTGATCATTAACATAATTTGGGCACCATTAGGTTTCTTTTCAAAGATATTGACTGTTGTTAGATAGTGTTAAGAAGTAATGTTCCCATGTCACAGTTGCAAGAAGGCATACTAAAAAAGATATCAAGTGAGTTTCAATATAAAGTTGTGAGATGTATGGCATACTTGTGACCTACTTGTGTTATTTTCTATTTCAATCTAAAGAAATGAATCATGACATTTATGCTGTGCTGGAGGTGTGTCAAGGGGCGAGTCCAGAGAGGGCTGGATCATCTACTAGAATATAAGTCACCATATGAAACCAGATCAAACAGATCAAACTGGCAGCTCCAGTTCGAAGCCACACTGAAATGATCTGAGCTACACAACTTTTCCAGGTAAGGACAAACTGGTGGAGAGACAGGGAGAGAAAGTTACAACAATGATTGAGACAGTTTTAACAAATGTAGATGAAATATGGCATTAATTGTATGTGTTCCCTCAGGTTGACAACATGACAACCTCTTATCCAATAGAGATGGCTGCCCTGGGTCGACCTTTCACCTTAGGGATGCTCTACGATACTCGTAAAGGTGTACTGATCCCAGGTAAGACATTACTCATATTACATTACACTGCAAGCTGTATAACATAACAGGTCCGTACTTTTTGTTTCAAGCTGTTTTGATGTACTCGTGAGTAATCGAGTATTTTCATGTGATGCTACTTTCTACATCTCAGAGGGAGATATTGTACTTTCTACTCCACTACATTTATTAAACAGCTTTAGTTACTTTTCAGATGAAGATTTGACACAATGGATAATATAGCAGACTTTAATACAACAAAATAGGATTCAAGGATACTTTATTATCCAACAACATATGCATGGACATGAGGAGGTATGAAATTAAGAACTGAGGCCCGGTCAAGACAAGAGCAAATAAAATGACAATATAGAAATAGATAAATAACAATAGAAAATAAATAAATTATCAGATAAAATTACATTAAAATGGTGGTTCCCAGCACCATTTAGCCAATATTGCACATGTGCGGGGTTTTAAAGGGACCAACAGAGTTCAGCAGCCTAACAGCTTGTGGATAGAAGCGGTTGTTGAGTCTGGTGGTTCTGCTCCTGATGCTCCTACACCTCTGGCCTGAGGGGAGAGGGGCATACAGTAAGTGTATGGGGTGTGTGGTCCTTTATGATGCTGGAGGCCCTTTTCCTGCATCTGGCAATGTAAATGTCTGTGGTGGTGGGTAGGCTGGCTCCCACAATTCTCTGTGCAGCTTTCACCACCCTGTGCAGGGCCTTCTTCTCTGCAGTAAAGCAGGTCAATATGTCTCATAAAGAGCAGTGTAGTTAGGTTCACATGCCTGGTGTCAAGCTACATGCCTGATATTAGGGCTGGGCGATACGGATAAAATCATATATCACGATATTTTAGACCAAATACCTCAATATCGATATTACAACAATATTGTAGAGATGACTGTCGATGCTTTCACCAAATATTTACACAATAAAATCTTGAATAAATAATGAGGTCTGCAAAAAATACGGTCTGCCGCGACAGTAAACTCAACTAATTCTGTGTCTGTATCTGTGTGTATGTGTTGTGTGCATGTGTCTGTGAGGGAGATCAATATTGTGTGTGTCTCTGTCTGTGTATGTGTGTATGTGTATGTGTTGTGTGTGCATGTGTCTGTGTATGTGTTGTGTGTGCATGCGTTTGTGAGAGAGATAAATATTGTCAAATAAAATGTTAAAACGGTGTGAAAACTGTCTTCAAAATATCAAGTTGAATGTGCAATGAGATCAGAGATGGTGTGTGTGCAATTTTCACTGTCTCCCGCAATTTAATTGCAACAAAAGTGCTTAAAACATTGCAACATTTACCGCAATTTTTTTTTAAATGCTGCCGCAAAATCAGGCATTTTAGGCAACAATCAGAAAAAAATCCTGCGAAATCCTGGAGGGACTGAATTTCAATAGATTGCCCAGCCCAACCTGATATCAAGGCAGGCATGCGTTCATACGTAACGTTAATGTTTTTTTATTTCTTTATAGCACCTTCCTCTTATGCACCTGCCACTACTCAGGTGTGCAGAGATTCCTTTCTTCATTTTTTAGACAACCAAAAATTAAAGAGGAAGAATCAGAAAAAATGTTAGTTAGCTGGATTCATGAGATCACACGAGAATCCTCATAGCATGCTGACGATCTGAACCACTGGTGGTTCAGTTATGGACACAAGTGCACAACTTGGAGCCTGATAATACATATTGTTACGTATTCTTGCAATATCTCATGATGTTGATATAATGTCCATAAGCAGGCCATTATAAGTTATGGTCTCTGTGGCTGTGTTGTAGTCTGTTTGCACCCCCTGCTGGTAAAAGGTGCGTACATCAGCTACGTGGTTAGGCATTTATGTTGAGTCAGGAAGCGGTCTGCCATGTGTAAACAAACCCTGCAAGGCTTCACTGAAGCTACTGTTCACTACAGTTGATGTCTGTCCATTTATTGATGAGTATTGAGTGTGTTCTGCACAGTGGCTGTTTAAGTAATACATTTGCATTATGATAGTCAAGTGAAGTCCTCTCTATATCAATGATACTCATTTCACCATCTCAAACTGCTTCTTGTCAAATAATGTTGCTTTGGAAATGTCTGTTCAATCCCTCACTGACTTTATTTTTTATCAGTTGAAGTCATTACCATGTCTCTCCTCAGGCATTTGAAATGTGAACTATAGTTTAAATAATTAAAGACTATTTTAAGTATGCGTTTATTGTAATTCATTATTAATATTATTATTATCATTATTATTATTATTGTTGTTATTCATATTATTATTATTATTATGCAGGGACCAGTCATAAGTTTACAATTAAATCTGATTTTCATCATACACATAATAAAACTTCTGGCCATTACTAATTCATTATTAAGCACATACACTATATGGCAATAAAGGGACATATAGATTACAAAATTTCTCTCTGGGACAGTTTCTTCAGAGCATCACCTCCTCTCGTGGAGATCATGAATTTCTCAATTCCACATAATTTTAATGAAGAGGGTAAACGATGATTTGCTTCAACATAATGATTTCCAATTTCGTTTTGTCTCATTTGTGCAGTTTTTGCAGGTGCAAAATTCATGCAATCTTTTTATGAATAACCTGACAGCATTCAAATTCTGTGCCATGTTTTCTCAGCTTTGGATTTTACTCATTTTAATAGACTGGTGATGTTTTCTGTTTTCTACAGGTTTCACGTTGTGGGATACCAAAACTTTACAAGAGAACACAGTTGAAACCTCTCAGCGCTGCAGTGACTTTCACATTACATCATCTGACTCCATTGAATCCAAGTCCTCTCTGCTGGATATTGAAGCTTCCCTGAAGGTCAGCTTCATGAGTGGACTGATTGAAGTTGGAGGATCTGCCAAGTACCTGAATGATAAGAAGAAATTCAAGAATCAGAGCAGAGTGACCTTACAGTACAAAACTACCACCAACTTCAAGCAGTTGTCCATGAATAAATTTGCAATCCTGGACGAGCAACAGAAAGTTGATATTGAGAAGAGCTCAGCAACACACGTGGTCATTGGCATCCTTTATGGAGCAAATGCTGTCTTTGTATTTGACAGTGAGAAGCTAGATGCGAGCAATGTTCAGGAGATCCAGGGCCACATGGAAGCTGTGATAAAGAAGATTCCATCATTTGATATTCAGGGGAAAGTTGACATAAAGATGACTGAAGAAGAAAAAGCCCTGACAAACAAATTCTCCTGCAAATTCTTCGGGGATCTCATTCTTGAAAGCAACCCTGCAACATTTGTGGAGGCAGTGAAGACCTATGTAGAGCTTCCAAAGCTCCTGGGAGAAAATAGAGAGAACGCTGTTCCACTGAAGGTCTGGATGATGCCACTGAAGAATTTGGATTCTAAAGCTGCTGAGCTGAAGGCTGAGGTCAGCACTGGATTAGTGAAGAACGTTGAAAATAATGTCGAAGATCTTGGGACGGTCGAAATGAGATTAAATGATTCTCTGGCAGACAGAGTGTCAAAGAACTTTCCACAGATTCGCAAAAGTCTGAAAAGTTTCGAAAGACAGCGTAATAATTACACATCTGGACTCCAAGAGGCCATAGCGAAGACAGTCATCTCCATCCATGAAGGAAAAGAAGATGAGAGCTCACTGAAGAAACTCTTGGAAGACAGAGAAAAGTCACCATTCAGTCATGAAAAACTAAGCAAGTGGCTGGATCACAAAGAGAGAGAGATCAATGTCATTGGGTCCTGTGTAGACATGATGAAGGGAACAAACACAAAGATCGTTCCAAATCAGTCAGAGTTGGATGAGGAGGTTCTTGCTCCAGGTGTAGAAGATGCTCTGTGCTTTGTCTTCACCTCTCTGGAAAGTGCTGACAGCTGCCTTAAAGCGATGCAGAACTACTCACGTTCACTTGAATTAAGAAGTTCTGATGAAGAACCCTGGTACTTCTCAAATGAAGTGTTAACCAAAATGAGAGAAAAAGCCAAAGCTTTCCATGATCTTGCCAAACCTCTCAAGGACAGCAGCAGTGTCCGTTTCCTTGCAACAGCCATAGCAAATGAGAAACACAAAGGAGCGACCATCTACCATTACAATGAGGGATTTCTGGTCACTGATGACTTTTCAAAGCCTCCCGTCCCTCCTGTGAAGACGATCAAAGACAAAAGTGCTTTAATGTGGTGTAAGTCATTTTTCATGCATTTTCTTTACTTTAATACTTTTTTAGTTAAGCATTAACTTAATTAGAAGTATTTCATATGTAATTTGTTCAAGAACATACACACTGTACAGGTTCCTATAAATTATATGAAGCAGTGAAAAAATAAAACAGCACATTCACTAGGGGTGTGCATCTCTCCAATGTAAGACGATCCGATATGTATCTAGATACAAGTAGTACGATAGATTAGTAACGATATATTTTAAAATGGAATGGTGAGATTAGATTCGGCATAATTCGATGGGATATGATGTAATTTGATACAGTTCTCTGTTTAAAGCAGACATTAATATACATTATAAATTAAAATAAGTAAATCCCATGAATGTGGCATTGCTTACCTTCAAACATATATATTTTATAAAAGACCAGGAAACAAGTATTTTTGTTGTTTTTGACATGTATCAGTTCAGAAACATGTCAATGTGTTTATGACTGTAATATATTGCAGGTTGGGAACTTTGCAAACAGGGATGGGCAGTATTTCTAATACATGTAATTAAAAACATAAAATACAAAATACTATTTTGTAAACTGCCTTGGGGAAAGAAGTGTTTTGTAGTATTTTGAAAATACAAAAATACAGTATTTTATTTTGGTTGCAAAGCCCCCCTGACAATGAGGACAAACTTAATCAATCTTCATTATTGGCACATATTAGAGCCACAGAAACTAGTAAGGAGGTGAAAGAAATGAAACATTTAGAGATTGTTCTGTGTAGGTTCAGATCAGAGAATGAGCTTCTGAGGTAAAAAAAAAATATAATAACAGAATTTAAAAGGACATCCCTTGTCTCATTTTGTAATGTCATAAGTGCTCAGCCAACACAAGAGAATTAAGGCAAAATCAGTATCCAGCCAAACCTCTTCCAAACTTTGGGTTTCAAAGTTAAAGCTGCATCATGTCTTTCCCTTGCAAGCAGAGCACTATTAGTTTTAGTTTTATGGGAGAGTGAGAAAGTGAGAGAGAGGAGAGAGAGCTGCAGACGGAGCTTTCAGCAGCTGCATTAAACCAATTCATAACTTTGTAATCGGGCCAACACATTGCTGAAAAATTTAGTTTTTTACTACACCATAACCATGCTGACATACATATTAAAAATGATGGTGTGAATATCATTATTATGAGTGCTTTTGTAAACTTCTGTGGATGGTGATGATGATGAAGAGTAACAGATTGTGTTTTGTTTTCTCCATCAGATGCCTGTGATCTCTCCCTGGACCCAAACACAGTAAACTGCAACCTTACTCTATCTGATGACAACAAGAAGGTGACATATGGGGCAAAGCAGGACTATCCTGATAACTCACAGAGGTTTGATGTTTGCCCTCAGGTGTTGTGCAGAGAGGGGCTGAGTGGGCGCCATTACTGGGAGGTAGAGTGGAGTGATGGTTATTATGAAGATAAAGCTGTAGGTGTCGCATACAAACAAATTGGCAGGAAAGGGAACAACCACATTCAATTAGGAAGTAATGCTCAGTCTTGGTGTTTTGGTTCCAAATCAAAGCTCTTTTCAGGACACAATGAGAAGTGGTGGTTTGGCGATCTTCCCTCAACTGGCTTCAAACGTGTTGGAGTGTATCTGGACTGGCCTGGTGGCACTCTGTCGTTTTACAATGTCGCCTCCAACAAACTGAGTCACTTCTACACCTACCATGCTCATTTCACACAGCCTCTTTACCCTGGCTGCCGCATTCACACCAAAACTGGCTCTCTGTTCTTTTGCCCTGTTGACTAAGAACAGTGACAAAGTGATGAAGTGAGTCTTGATCTGTCTTTAAACTCACCAACCATGGTGGAGTGTAACTAAGTAAATTTACTCAGGCGCTGTATTTTCTCATATTATCTTTGTACTTCTACGTTACCACATATAAGAGGGAGATATTATACTTTTTAACCCCGTACATATTGTACTGGCTACTTTTAAGATTTAATATTTGATGCGTAAAACATATGATCATTTTGTAAAATAGGAAAGATAACCAAACAGAAACGCAAGTGCCTCTCTTTTGAATTTAAAAATTTATCTTGCTTTTGTTAAATTTCATGATAACCAGACTCACCACTCACTCACTAAGCTCAAAGTTTCATTTGTCTGACAAAGTCTTATCTTTTGTTTTTTAATGTTCAGTTGTTGCTGTTTGGTTTCTTATGCACACAAAAAAAGCAAAAAGAAGAACAGTAAAAAAAAAAAAAAGATAATGCATTTAAAGGATCTATATTAGGGAGTAACAGTCTCTTGCTTTTTTTAATTTCATGATAACCAGACTCACCACTCACTCACTAAGGGCAAAGTTTCTTCTGTGGCAATGTCCACAGTTGGGTACGGTAACATTATTTTTAGTTTAGCTTTTTTGCCTTATTAAAACTTTACATTAGCATTAGTTCAGACTTGGATAATTTCATTTGAATATTTAGTTGATATTGAAGTATTTGATAATAATATGATTATGTGTGAATATAATAATTTTTATTTCCAAGTAGATTTTTTGTGAGTGTAATAGCTACATGGTAAATAACATTATGTCACCAACATGGTGTCTACAGGAAATCTGATTATGTTTTAGAGAAACATGATATATGTGGTTTAACTGTCTTCTAATTTTATCAATAAGAAATTAATATTTGCTACATTACACATTGATTAGCTCATGCAAAGTGCTTAATTGGAGAAACATTGAGTAGCTGAAGCGCCTGTAGCTTAATATTATAAATGTTCATTTATCTTTATCTTCATTTACAAGAGGTTTCATTTATGCATATAAAGTTGGGGAAGAGGAAGGAAATGTTTTTTGTCTTTCAAACATGGTTGGACAATAGTAGTGAGGGGTGACAAAGTTTTATGCTTTGTTTTTTAATGTTCAGTTGTTGCTGTTTTGTTTTTTATACACACAAAAAAATTACAAAAAAAGAAAAGCAAAAAAAAAGTTAATGCATTTAAAGGATCTATATTACCAAAATATCAACAATGAATGACAAAGTGATGATTCCAGTTTTATGTTTTAATCTTTCTAACACAAGTATAATGTACCACTCAGGAAACCTCTGCTAGTCTTTGTTTATCTGGTTGTGGTTCTGGACCTTCTGCTCTGAGCCTGACCAAGAGTCCATTTACTCACTGTGGTGATCTGATGCTGCAGTCACAACATTGGCTTTAACATGGTGTTTGGATTTTGAAAATGTTGCTGATGTTTATAGAGCTGAACATCTGCTGGATTGTAATTTCGTAACATTTCTGTAACACCTGTTGGACATCTGTAAAACACCAATAAAGTGGAGTCCTGAGTTGACCACTGTGTGCAGTTTGGTTATTTGCTGTTTGTTGGGGAAATTACAGTTTGGAGTAAAACTTGAATAAAACATAAAGAATAGCAGAGTTTTAACATGTATTTTGTATCTGGACTGGACCACTGGCTCAGACAGACTCTCATCTAACACACTGACACACCTCTATACCTTCCACACCAAATGCACTGAGTCTGTTATCCAGATCATCTTGTCCTGAGTACATTTTAAATAGGAGCAGTAAGAGCACAAACATTTTGCACACAGTTTTTGGTTGCTAAGTCATAGGAAGAACCATTCACTTTCTTTATTAATGATCTGTGTTTTCCATTAAAGATGCCTGTTAATATTTTATTCTTCATCCATGCTGATTTTGATGCAAAGTCTACTTCTCAAAAAAGGTTGTGGTCAAATATAAAAATTCAAATAACTAAAACTGCAACAATCAGGCTGATTAAAAGCACTAGAAATAAGCACATATGAATAAAATGTCATGCAAAGTTGGTCCAGCAGGGGGAGTATGTTACACTGACACCCAACCAAATAATACAAATTAATACAAAAAAGGGAACAAAGACTGTTAAACTGTCACAATGTACTGTATGTTAATGACATGTATTTCTTTTACCCTGTTACAAGTTTGAATTTAAATATTTGTGGTATTAATCTTGAAGGTGAACACTCATCTGATAACACTTCGGATATGAATAGTCTTTGTTTCTATTTCCTCTTTGTCTTTTCTCAGTTTAGTTGTTTGTTTTTGTTATGGCTCCATGGTTTATGTGACATTTTACTTACAAATAACAAACAAACAAACAAACAATGTAATCTGATTATTTTATATTTTTTAATCATCACTGTAATTCATAAGATAATGATCTATCAGTATACTGTAAAATGGTTTGTATGAGGATATTGAATAAGTATGAGGATATTGAATATTTGCTACATTGCTACTGTTTTTGTAATTTCTTTTAATAAACACAGGTCAAACTTGTATATTTGCATATATAAAAATGTGTATCAGCTGCACAAATATTTTTAAAAATGCATTTTATATAGTAAATGTTTATACTGTGGGACATATTAGGTAAAGTCTGGCTAAAATAAATGTGTATATGGTGTTTTTACAGCTCTCAAATGTAAGAATTGGTCAAATTTGACCCTGAACAATATGTAAGGGTTAATATTTTAAATGTAAAGGAGGTTCGACTTCGAGTCAAAGGACAAAGACATTAATGGTGAGTGGTGATGAAGTTTTGCCTTTTGTTGGTTTTAAGGTTTAGTTCTCACTTTAACTTTATCATGTCATTAACTTAGTGTCAATTGTGCAAAATGTTTTTCATTCATAAAACAAAAACAACAACATAAAAACCATCATGACATTTTTGTAAGTGTGGACAAAACTCCATTAAGCTCCTTGCACGATCACAAATAGGACACACATGCACAAAACAACTGATCATTTTGCATTTTAGTGTAGACTGAAGTTAGACCCTTTATTTAAAGAGTAACCAGGCTGAAAAGTAGTGTTTTGCTGCCCTCTCTTTGTTGAAAGTTTTTAGTCTGTTTCACGTCTGTCAGAAGTCAGACTTGTACTATGATGCACCTGTAACCACACCCAGCAGTGAATACACCTGTACATGTTTGCAGCAAAGTGAGAAGTGACCACTGGAGGTCAGCAAACACACTGTAAATGTTTGGGTTATTAATACTGAGGCAAAATGTGATCTCATACAGTTTTTCCATTAATTGGAAATGATGTTAGTACCAGTGCATATTTCATGCAGTCTGATTACTTCTCCATATATTGCTTATTATTTACATCAGGCCACAGTTTTTCATCAACATCACAGCAGCTGTAACACCTGCTGCATAAAGCTTACATCAGCTGAAAAGTCATATCATGAACTTGGAGGGGGGTTGCGTCAGAGAGCAGGTTCGTCATTTGCTTCAATGAACCACACCTGGGCCCGGTGTGATTCTGTATAAGTCTGGCTGTTCCACAGCGTTTGTGGCTCTCTTCCCGTCGCACTACAGAGCGGCTGTTTTGTTTTTGTTTGCTGACACACATACGCATCCATTCATGCCTACACCACTAAATAATTAGAAATATGGCCTAAATTTCTGTATTATTAACAGCAATGTAGTTTCATTTATAGATAAGACAAACATAAAGCTGTATTTATATCTGCAATCATAAACTAGAAAAATAAAAACAAAAGGAATACAAAGACTGATATGTAGTTTCAGTCACCAAAAGAAACATTTGTGTAGGGAGCTCCGACTGATGTTCAGCACAGCATCTTTACTGATGGTCACCTTTAAATCAGAATGCAAGAACATGTTTGTATTTTTTGTTTCTTACATTTGTCGTACTTTTTTTGTTAGGTAGAATTTACGAGAGGGATTCACCAAACACTCGTATCACCATGAAATAGTTGTAAAAGACCCTCTTAAACATGATGAATCCCACCTGTTCTAAATGAACACGCATTCCAGAGAAGAGTGAATTAACATGAATGACGCCCTCAAAATACCATATGAGGTCAGGCGTTAAACAGAATTAAACACAATTTGACACACAGATCATCTTGGTAGCATTATATAGGAGGAGATACAAGTCAAAGTGTTTTTTAAGGTTTCTCAGTTATGATTGATGTGGTTCAACATGAACACAATTTTCTGACAAAGTTTAAAACAGTTTGGATAATTTTACTTATTTTATTTTTATTTTATTTTACTTATTACTCTGATGCTTCGTGACTGTGCTTATGTAGACTGTACTTGAATTTGGGAACTAAGCAGGGAGATCTGTGCAAAGCTGAAAGGTGTCGTGTTCTGATTTGAAGAAAGCAAGGTGGACGGTTATTGAGCGTTCAAAAGACAATGTGTTTATTTGACAAAACAAAGAATTATACGCAGCTGCGGACTTGGTCTACTTCACTCGAGAGATCTGCAGAAGAAGCCCTGACATATGCAATATTAATTCCCTTTACAGTTTGGGGTGATGCTATGTGCCACTACCTCATTGGCTCACACTTGTTGCTATCCAGTTGCATGTGGGACTTTCCATACTGTAGATGTACGTGACATTTCTTTAATTAATTGATGACTCATGTCTGGAGTTATCAGTTTTAGAACATGTGTTCAGTTTCAGCTTCTCCTTTAATCACCACACAGGAACCATAAATCCTAAAGAGGTGCAAAGAAGATGTGTAAATTGTGTAGCTGCTGGCTCGCATTGTTTTCCTCCTTCTTCTATATCATCAGCAGCATTTGGCCTTTAATACTTAGCTTGGAATAGAATTCATGTTTTTCACTTCTATATTCTTGGTTTGAACTAGAGGTCTTAAACTTGATGAACTTCTAGAGTCAGCAACACATAGCATCTCTCCAAACCGCACTGACTCTACATTTTTGATTATACAAGCAAATATTTGTCAGTATTGTGTTGTGTGATTAAAGTTAATTAGCAAAAGAGTATAAAACCTTACAAAGGTAACAAGAAGTTGTGGTTTGTGAAAGATGTATATAAGCTTTTTGTTTCTTTTTTTAAGTTTAAGTGATTTTTTTATCTGGTTGTCATGTTTTTATCTTTTTCAAAACACAAATGGAGTGGCGCCTGTTATCTTATATGTAATATATAATGACAATTGAGATGTGGTCAGACTGACCTAGATGTGGATGAGGAGAGGCTTTAAACTCATGCTTAATGTTCAATTAATCAATCAATCTTTATTTATAAAGCGCCATATCACAACAGAGTTATCTCAAGGCTCTTTCCACATAGAGCAGGTTCTAACCCGAACTCTTCAGGTTTTAACTTTAAAGAGACCCAACATTCCCACATGAGACACAGTGGAGAGAAAAAACTCCCTTTTAACAGGAAGAACCCTCAGAACCAGACTCAGAGTGGGAGAACATCTGCCTCCACTGGTTGGAGTAGAGAGGAGAGAAAGGAAGGAGAGGAGAGAGAGAGAGAGAGAGAGAGAGAGAGGAAGAGGAGGAGAGAGAGAGAGGAAGGAGAGGAGAGAAGCACATTGAAGGTCCGGGACTGGAATCTGTCATCTGGACGTCTACAGGCCCAGATTACCTGTGAGACCAGAAAGCACAGACAACTCCGGGGAAGAAGTTTAGCTTATTGAATGCATTAATAGAACATGAATGTTAATGGATATAGATGGATGGATAGAGAGAGAGAGGGAGGAGGAGAGAGGAGCCCAGTGCATCATGGGAGTCCCCCGGCAGTCTAAGCCTATAGCAGCATAAACTAAGAGCTCTAGGAGCCCTAACTATAAGCTTTATCAAAAAGGAAAGTTTTAAGCCTACTCTTAAATGTAGGGAGGGTGTCTGCCCCCCCGGACCAAATCTGGAAGATGGTTCCACAGGAGAGGAACCTGATAGCTGAAGGCTCTACCTCCTGTTCTACTTTTAGAGATACTAGGAACCACAAGTAGACCTGCATGCTGGGAGCGCAGTCTTCTAGTAGGTACATAAGGTACTATCAGTTCTTTGAGATATGATGGGGCCTGACCATTGAGAGCTTTGAAGGTGAGGAGGAGGATTTTAAATTCTATTCTGAATTTTACGGGAAGCCAATGCAGTGAAGCCAAGATGGGAGTAATATGATCTCTCTTTCTAGTTTTTGTCAGAACACGAGCAGCTGCATTCTGGACCGGCTGGAGAGTCTTTAGAGACTTATTAGGACAGCCTGATAATAGTGAATTACAGTAGTCCAGCCTAGAAGTAACAAATGCATGGACTAGTTTTTCAGCATCATTTTGAGACAGGATTCTAATTTTTGCAGTATTACACAGATGAAAGAAGGCAGTCCTTGAAATATGTTTTATGTGGGAATTAAAGGACAGATCCTGATCAAATATAACTCCTAGGTTCCTTACAGTGGAGCTGGAGGCCAGAGTAATGCCATCCAGAGTAGTTATATCACTAGATAATGTATTTTCAAGGTGTTTAGGGCCAAGCACAATAACTTCAGTTTTTTCTGAGTTTAATAACAGGAAGTTACAACTCATCTAGGCCTTTATGTCCTTAATGCATGTTTGTAGTCTAGTTAATTGGTTAATTTCATTTGGCTTTATTGATAGATATAATTGAGTATCGTCTGCATAACAATGAAAATTTATTGAGTGTTTCCAAGTAATGTTTCCTAAAGGAAGCATATATAGGTTTTTTGTTGCAGAAGGAATCACATCTCCCGACATATGAGAATTATGTTTTTCTACTTGTTCCTCTTTTTGGAGGTTTGATGTCTTGTGCCTGTGGAAACTAAGCAGGGGGGGGGGGGGGGGCTGTACAAAACTGAAAGATGTCAAGTGGTTGTGGTTCATGAAAGATGCACATATTCAACAGGAAGAGAGAGAGAGCTGAGGTCAAACGTGTGACAGAAACTTTATCAAGTTAAAGTCTCACATGATTTGAGTTGTATTTACTATGCAGGTTGAACAATTGCACTGCTGAGAAAGCGTGAGATGAAATAAACATTAAACATATGTGTATAATTGACTTTTTTATGTGAACAAAGGATCAAATGAGGACTGTACATGTGATGTGAAAGGGGTTGCACGTAGTAGTGATGAAGCCACAGTAAATTATTATCAGACTCTGCAGTTCCCCTCAGCTCCAATCAGCCTTTAACACAGTTTGAATATACTATAATAGGCCCACCACCCAGCCACGTACAGCCACTAACAGGTTTGTCCTGATATCTCCTGACTATATTATACCAAATATTATACCAATATTACACCAAATAAGTTATTTTTTAGCAGAAAGTAACATCACAAAACCAATGGTGATGATTGGGACTGTGTTTATTAAAGTAGCCTAAGCCTTCAATTAAAAATATTTACAGGGGCATTGCATTGACCTACAAATTAACATGGGGATTACAAACAAATTCTATTGAACATAACTATATTGAGAGTGTTACAGAGGCTCTTTATTCATATTCAAATAATATCAAGGTGGCCAATTTAATGTTGGGGCAGTAAAAGACTCTTCAATGGGTAATTGTTCGCTGCAATTCTGTCTATGGCAAGGCACATTCTTCCTTATAATAATGAAGCTGTATACAAAAAAAAACAGACTTGTAACCTATGTAGGGCTAAGTGTCAGCTCATAGCTCACCACGCAAATGACAGAGAAAGAAACAGCACTCAGACTGAAGACAGTGAGTCCCCAAACTTTTGGTTAAATGTGGAGCTTTATTTAGCCCATTGCCCCACTCGTGAGCATGTCAAGAGTGTTACCAATGGATGCTTTAGGTTTTACAGTTTCATTCAACACCATGGTCTTCTATCTACCTGCAGAAGTGAGCTCACTATAACAACGAGATGAAATCAGAGTCACTCCATGATTATTTTTAAATGCGTTTATTGATTTTTTCATATTAGCTAGACAGCAAGATTTAATGGCTTAATTCTGACAGCACTAAAGGGCTTTCCTCATCATATCACGCAAACCCAGTTGATAAAAGCTGACTAAAAGAGAGGAGTCAATGGTAACCTGAATAAATGTAGTCTACTGTTTGTGTCCTTGTTACTTACCAATCCCTCTGCTGCCTGTCATCATGATCAGCCTGTAGATGCTCATCAGGTTCAACTTCCACCTGCTCCTCAACACTTTTTCTGGGCGATTCAGTGCTTTGTCTGACGTCTAGGACTGTACATTACTGCTGCTGCTGGCAGTTGCACTGTAGCCAAACATTTGTGTGAGCTTTTTACATTTCTGGCCTCCTACAAATGTCATCTTGTCCGAGGGCGTTCATCACAACTGCTTCAAACTTGCTGACTTAGCACACCCTGCTGCACAAAAGTTCTGAACAATTTTTTATTACTTGACTGGTTTGGATTTTAAAAGCCCTCAAAGGTCAAGTGCCCAAAAACTCTTGCCAAAACGCACCAAAACACTCCCATAGACAATGAATGGGAGGACAGTCTAATGCCATTTTGACCCTAAATTTGACCAACTAAACATGCTCCAGGACAGACCAAATTCACCAAGCACATGAGGCCTGGCCATTAATTTGATAAAATGGAAAAATTAACCCCAAAAGTGCAGATATGTGCTCTCTAGCGCCACCTAGAAACACTAAAACGGCCACTACGCCTGATAAGCCTACAAATCACGTGCTGATACCCCTGACCTAAATCCAACAGGACGTGCAAATTTTGCCTTTAAATGTATGATTTTCAACAATTTTTCAGGCTTTTCAAAATATATACATTATTCCTGCATACTTTCAGCGACAGACTCCATTCAAACTTCAAAATGATGTGTGTAATTTGGTCTTGCTATGTTTTATACTTTTTGATCTGCACCTGCATGTGCACCTTGTTCCTCTCCCATTTAGGTTGCTGCAGGGGAGAGGATGAGTTGTTAACTACCATGGCAACGACTGTGTGTGTATGCAGCTAGCACAAGTTGAAGCACTGAATTTGTTTGCCACTCCTCTGATATCTGTGCAGTCTGTCAACTATTTCAATGACATTGCTGTCAAAGTCTAGATCAAGCACAAATTACAAGAGCATGACCTACAAACATATCTACAAGTATCACTGGAAATAATTTCCTCTCCCATTTGACTCATGGAAGTGTTGGCAGTTCATTTCAGTTGCTCATTCTAAGGCTGTGTCCACACTGCAAGCCAAAATCCTCTTTTTTGCCAATCTAGATTGGAACCAGATGGCTCTTATGAAGTCTGAACAGTCAGAAATCACATGAGATCCAGATGGAAACCACCTTTGGGAGGAAATTTGGACAGATGTGTCTGAGTCTGAACATCCAAACACTCATATCAGATTTGACTGTCCGTGACGTCTCTCTACGTCTCTACGCTACGTCACTCTATGCGACACCAGACCCGCTTATTCCAGTTGTTGTTGCTCGGTGATATCACTGGAGGACTTATTCCAGTTGTTGTTGCTAGGTGATATCACTGGAGGACTTATTCCAGTTGTTGTTGCTAGGTGATATCACTGGAGGCAACGGAGGACGTAAACATCAGTCCATGGACAGAGGACCAAACCAAGTTCTTAATCTTTGGGGAGATGGCTCGGTTCAAGCGAAGCTCAAAGGTTTGTTGTTGCTGTCGCTGTTATATAACATCACACAATACATGATGACACCTCCGCCCCAACGACATTGCTGTGGCAACCTGTCAGATTGGTCATTCTGATTTGGACACTTGCTAAAAACAGTGTGGACAGTCAGGACTAAAAATTAGATTTGAGAAGGAATTAGATGTGAACGCAGCCTAAATGTCTACACAGACAGACAGAGGGAGAGAGAGAAAGAGCATCAAACTTTGACCAGTTCATGTGGGTCATGGCTGCAACGTTCAAAATAAAAGCCTGATAGCAAAAATATGTAAATACAAGATGTATAGGTCAAAGTCTTCTATATGTGAGTCATTTACAATTAGTGTCAGGTCTGTTGCTAAAACTATGCTGTAGGAATACACATTCAAAAAGGTGTGGGTTTCATCAGTATCTTCATTGAAATGAACTAGTTTGTATGCATTACCACATCGACACATCACATCTTTGTCGCTGTCTTGGCCTGTCTGTGTGTATGTGTGTGTGTGTGTGTGTGTGATGTATATCTACTTATTGCAGAGTCCGATAAATGCCAGAGTCAGAAGGCATCTAAATGCCCCCAACAGAAACCTTTCCACTTCACTACAGCTCGACGTGCGCAAGGGTGCGAGGTCCCGCCCAACGCTGCTTGTAGCTTTAATTTATTTTATTTGTTTTTCACTCATACAGTTCTCATGGGCCACACGCTTTTAGAGTTCAGAGTATCCAGCTCTTCATAATTTAAACCTAAATGATATATTAGTTAGCTTTGATTGTTGCTGTTAAATCTGCTTTATATTCCAATAAATGATGGTATAATTTGTGTCCAGTCTGTGGATTTATCTAACTAATTTAACTTCCAGCATGTTCCACTCTCGCCTCTCAGATAAGAATCATAATGAAAATAAAGGTTTTGAATTTGTTTTCACAGGAAATGTATGCCCCTAAAAATAATGATGAGGTGACAGAGACAAGTACAACATGTACTAAATATGTCCTCATGCATGGTAAACACCTGTAGTTACGCTTTTGACCTATCAAGGAGGAGATGTAGCCATGAAAATGGATTAATATTCTAACTTTTTGATTCTGTAACTGTAGTAATAACTAAGTTGAAGGTTTATGTTGCTGAAGCAGAAGGAATCACATCTCCCACCATAAATTAGAATTTTCTTTTCTACTTCGTCTTTTTGGAGGTTTGATGCTTCGTGACTGTGCTTACCTAGACTCTAATTGATTGTGGGAACTAAGCAGGGGGATCTGTGCAAAACTGAAAGGTGACAAGAAGTTGTGGTTTGTGAAAGATGCACATAAGCTTTGTTAGAATTGACTGGAAATTCAACATGAGGAAGAAAGGATAAAAGCTTTGTGCCGGTGCTCACGTAGACTGACCGAATATGGAAACTAAAGAGAGCTGAGGCCAAACGTGTGACAGAAACTTTATCAAGTTCAAGTCTCACATGATTAGAGTTGTATTTACTATGCAGGTTCAACAGTTGCACTGCCGAGAGGGCATGAGATGAAATAATCATTAAACATATGTGTATAATTGACATTTTTATCTGGATCAAATGAAGACTGCACGTCATGTGAAAGGGGTTGCAAGGTGATGATGCCACAGTAAATGATCAGACAGGCAGTTCCACTCAGCTCCAATCAGCCTTTTATACAGTTTGAACTCATTGTTTTGGTTTGACACATTTAGAAACTGAACTGAATAAAGTGAAACAGCTAAATAGATTCATATTTGTAGACATGGGCAAAGACACCACTCCAAACTGAAGCTAAGCTGTGTATAACGAGACCTGGTCTAAAACTCATATAAGTCTGGACTGTATGGTAAGTGTGTGACAGAGACAGACATTAAATGATCACCTGCAGTTTTCTGTGGTAGTCTCAGTAATATTTTTGTGAAAGTGTACTGAAGTGGCATCACATGACCTGGTTAAAATACGCTTGAATCAAAAGAAAAAATGTTTTAAATGCGGCTGCAGGAACAATATAAGTTGTGTAGCATCTGATACTCTCCAAAAAGAATCTTAAAAGCTAATTCTGTTTTTGGAAATCTGTATTAGCTGTTGTATATGAATACAATAACAATACTGCCAAATCTGATGATTATGGTTCCTCTGACAATGCAATCAAGAAATTCAGAAACTGTGTTACAATAGTGTTACCGTGTTAAAATGCCCAGTGTTGTGTACTGTCTGAAGTTTAGGCTGAACAAGATGATGATGACTTATATTTAAAAGATGTGTGGGCTGAGAAAGAGAGCTGGAACTGGTTTCAGTCCTCCGTCATGAGTTCAGAGGTTTTAGTTCAGATGATGTTATTATATTGTAAAGAGATCAGGTGGTTGAGGCCAGCAGCATTAGTATCATTAATGTTGAAACAAGATCTTGAATATCTGATCATTTTTAGCACACTGATAAAATATGTAGATAATCTGTTGATTTGCTCACCAACATTAGATGATTGTTATTGAAGTTCAGTCAAACTGTTTCAGAGATTAGCAGAGGAGGGCATTAGACCTTGTAGACTAAATGGCAATATTGTACATAACCAATCTCATTTCAACAATAATGTAGCCTACATAAGCAGCCATAATCAAAGGCCAGGCACATAGGAAGGAAATTATGACCTCATGCGAGGTACAAATACAGCAGATGCAGCTTAGATGCAGTTAACAACCAAAAGTCCAGTGGCTATCTTGACACCACTAGGGTCATTGGAGCTATTCACCTTAAGACGTAATTATAATGCAACACAATGGCCCAAAAAGTAAAACAGCATCTGGCAGCAGAGGGGAGTGACAATGGATGAGAAGCAATGGTGGAGATCACATGAAGGATTGTTGGTTGCACTTGTGTCATTGTTAACTATGCTGATTTCTGACTCGGTAATAAAGAAAAATGTGAAATGTGTTCTCAAAACAACGTAAGAAAATGAATAATAACTTCAGTAGATCACAATCCAGTGCCAGAGGGTCCATCCAAACATGTTTGTATATTTAAATATTTAGCCATAAACTATGTGGACATGTTAAATGCTAGTGGTAATCGATCATTTGAGCAGAATCCCTGACTCACTTACTAAACAAATGTTTTTTCTAACGTAGATGGTGCCAGGAAACCGATCACAGGAGAAACTGATATTGGAGAAAGTTGTGCTGATACCAAAGGTCCATTTATTTTTATATACATATATAAAAAAATACATTCAGATTTACAAAGATAGCTGATGAGCTGGAGGGTGGGTTTGTGGTAGGGAGGGGAAATAACACAATATGTAGAAGGGACAGCATATAGTAGTTTGAATGTACACACTATGAAACCATATTTGTATATATTTTCTGACATTTTGTAATGTAAAAAGCTAATTAAGAAGAAAAAACTTCTTAATTATGTTTGACTGATATCAGACATCTGATTGTGTATAAATGAATATCTTGTTTGGTTTTGTGGAATAGGCGACATTGGCAGTTGCCTGGGATTATAGACTACAAGCTGTTGACTGTGTGAAGGACTGCCCATAACTTCTGATGTCTCTGGTCTATATGTGATGTAACAGGACAAACTGCAGCAGTTATTACTTATTAAAATAAGATTGCAGCCATATCAGGAGGCATGTCAGGGGAGGAGTCAGTGGGAGACAGAACAGGATTTAAGTAACTTCACAGTATCACAGACCATCAGACTGGAAGCTCCAGGTAGAAGTCAAGAAGACTCTGATCTACACAACTACACCAGGTAAGGAGAAAAAGGGTGAGAATGTTTTTTCTTTATATTTTAACTTGTATATTTACAAGACCAATAAGCTGTCTGTGCATCTCTTTCTTGGTTTTGCCCTCTCTGTCTGTGTATGTGATACTAACTTCAGATGATTAATCAAATACTGAAGGTTTTTTAATCTGTGTTGTATCATGTTCACCAACAGGTTCAAAAACATGCCTGAAGAAACCTTGAGAGTAGCTGCGCTGGGTCGACCTTTCACCCTGGGGATGCTGTATGACACTCGGCAGGATAAACTAATCCCAGGTAAAACTTGATATAGACAACAATGCAGTAATAAAATGACTTACTCTGAATGTCTGAGATCTACTGACAATAATGTCAAATGAGTTCAAGTGACTGAAAAGCTAAATTGATTAATCAGACCGAAGATTTCATTTCAATGCTGCCCACAAGAAAGTGAATTGACCGTCAGCAGGACTTTCAGACTATTGTGTTTCTATTGGAAGTCAATTTGAGACTTGGGAGCACAGAAACTGTTTTTTCCCGCATTTGTTATTCATTGTTTAACTATAACTGCTACATTACTCAAAATTCAATACAGAAAGCTTATTTTTATATTTTCATTTTACCAGTCCAGTTTGCAGACAGGAGGATGCACTGTGTACGAGTATATCCCTCATTATTCATTTTAATATCTTTAACAATTCTTAACTTGCCAATAATGTAATAAAAGTCCTGAACCAATAACGTAATAACTTTTTGCCAATAATGTAACAAGTTATTGCATTTGTAAAGGATTTTTTCCCCCAGGCCGATGACCTAATGTTGACCTAATGCAAATGTTTTTGCAATGGGGCAGAAAATATATGTTTAACAGTTAAAAGTGATTTCCAATATTTTTAAAAATTCACAGAAAAAACAAAACCGGAAAAACAAATTAATGAATTACACACAACTTTCGATGTAGGGTACACAGACCTTACTAATATATTAACTTTGAACTGAGGAATCCAGAAAAACAGAATGTTTGTACTCCCCAGTAGGGCAGAGTGATATGGCTAATAAATAATATAGCAATGTTTTTAGGCTGTAATGTGAACTACTGTAAACTACTAAACTACTACATAAACTACAGTTTACAGTACTTTTATAATAAAGTACAGTTATAATAAATTAAATAAAGTACTATTATGAAAGAAGTATTAGTTAAATACAGTACTGTAATAATGGTGTTAAATTAAGTACTTTTAGCCCAGACAGATGACTTGTTTGTTGAAAAAACAGGCAACTCCAGCAACACAACAAGTCATCCACGGGTAATGTTGATAATTGCCTTTCAACAGTTTTCCCCTCTGTTCATTCCAGTGCTAGAGTTGGCCTTCCTTTTTGAATTATAAATTGTTTCTCTGTAAAAGCCTGCATTGAAAAAAGCAACACTATTAAGTTGGCCAAGAAATAACAATCTTATTTCACTGCTGTGCTGACTGGTGGTTAAGCTACCGGCAAAGACAGCGTTGGCCTTCAAGAAGCCAACAGCGATCATTTTTTTGTTCTGGCCCACTATAAATCAAAGTCTAATTGGTTAATTCACTCGTCACTTCCTACAAACATACACTGCCATGGCCTTCTGTCCTGGCAATGAAGTCCTAACCAATGAGTGAGTAGCTCTAAGCTCTTTTCTGCCTAGAGACAGCAAGCAAAAAAAATAAAAATGAAATTGGATAACTTAATTTAAATGTTTTCAGGACAGTAACCCTTTCATTTCTGAAGCGAATTTGTTAGCAAATTAGGCCAAATTAGAATTACAAGAGAATAATTATATTGACGGATGAAAGAAAGGCCATCAGGGTTCCTCTCTGATAGAGGTAAATAAGTACTATTATAGTTAAAGAAGGTTTGTAATAGAGTGAAATGATGTAGTCTTATAGAAATAACATACTGTTGTAAGAGTATTATTTAAGTTACTGTTATAAGAGTTCAATTAAATGTTATAGATAATAGATATAAGAAAAACTACTGTATTATCAGTTATGTTAGTGTTATAATATAGTTAAATAAAGTGTTGTTATAATAGAGTTAATAAGTTGCTGTTATTAGAGTTAAAATATGAAATAGAATAAATACTACTGTTGCTTTTATTCTGAAGTTCCCAGGAAGTGCAGTCGCTAAGCATTTTTTTAGCTTCCGGTCAGAACGACAGTTAGCTTTTTGTGTCTGTGAGAGAAACAAAAACCCAAAATGAGTCTCTCGCTGACATTTTGTCTTCCTTGCAATATAGTCATTTTCTTCATCGCGTGTAGAAAAGGCAGAAATACATTGAGTATATTCAATTATTTAATTTCTGCAGGTCCTTCATTGTGGGATCGTAAAACTCTACAAAAGAACACAGATGACACCTCTCAGCGCAGCTGTAACTTTCACATTACAGCATCTGACTCCATTGATTCCAAGTCCTCCCTGCTGGATGTTGAAGCTTCTCTTAAGGCCAGTTTCTTGTGTGGACTGATTGAAGTTGGAGGATCTGCCAAATACCTGAATGACCAGAAGAAATTCAAGAATCAGAGCAGGGTGACATGTCAATACAAAACTACCACCAATTTCAAACAGTTGTCCATGACTAAACTTGCAAACCTGGATGAACAACAGAAAGGTGTTATTGAGAAGAGCTCAGCAACACACGTGGTCACTGGCATCACCTATGGAGCAAATGCTTTCTTTGTATTTGATAGTGAGAAGTTAGATGCTAGCAGTGTTCAGGAGATCCAGGGCAGCATGGAAGCTGTGATAAAGAAGATTCCATCATTTGATATTCAGGGGAAAGTTGACATAAAGCTGACTGAAGAAGAAAAAGCCCTGACAAACAAATTCTCCTGCAAATTCTTCGGGGATCTCATTCTTGAAAGCAACCCTGCAACATTTGAAGAGGCAGTGAAGACCTATGTAGAGCTTCCAAAGCTACTGGGAGAAAAGAAAGAGAACGCTGTTCCACTGAAGGTCTGGATGATGCCGCTGAAGAATTTGGATTCCAAAGCTCCTGAGGTGAAGGCTGAGGTCAGCACTGGATTAGTGAAGAACGTTGAAAATAATGTCGAAGATCTTGGGACGGTAGAAATGAGATTAAACGATTGTCTGGCAGACAGAGTGTCAAAGAACTTTCCACAGATTCGCAAAAGTCTGAGAAGTTTCCAAAGACAGCGTAATAATTACACATCTGCACTTCAGCAGGCCATAGCGAAGACACTTCCCTCCATCCGTGAAGGAAAAGAAGATGAGAGCTCACTGAAGAAACTCTTGGAAGACAGAGAAAAGTCACCATTCAGTCATGAAAAACTAAGCAAGTGGCTGGATCACAAAGAGAGAGAGATCAATGTCATTGGGTCCTGTGTAGACATGATGGAGGGAACAAACACAAAGATCGTTCCAAATCAGTCAGAGTTGGATGAAGAGGTTCTTGCTCCAGGTGTAGAAGATGCTCTGTGCTTTGTCTTCACCTCTCTGGAAAGTGCTGACAGCTGCCTTAAAGCGATGCAGAACTACTCACGTTCACTTGAATTAAGAAGTACTGATGAAGAACCCTGGTACTACTCAAATGAAGTGTTAACCAAAATGAGAAAAAAAGCCAAAGCTTTTCATGATCTTGCCAAACCTCTCAAGGACAGCAGCAGTGTCCGTTTCCTTGCAACAGCCATAGCAAATGAGAAACACAAAGGAGCGACCATCTACCATTACAATGAGGGCATTCTGGTCACTGATGACTTTTCAAAGCCTCCCGTCCCTCCTGTGGAGACGATCAAAGACAAAAGTGCTTTAATGTGGTGTAAGTAATTTTTTATGCATTTTCCATTCCATAATTCCATAATGTTAGTTAACTTACTATTAAGTTTTTTGTTTTTTTTGTTCAAATACGTATGTAATGTTGTATTTAAAATATGTTCATAATTATCTATGCCGTAGCTTTTAAGAACATACATTCAGTTTCCCATATACAATATGAAGTAGTGAAAACAGAAGTTAACTCACCAGGGGTGTGCATCTCTCCAATATAACACGATCTGATATGTATCTAGATACATGGAGTACAAAATGGATTCAGGAACAATATATTTTAAAATCAAACGATTCGGTTCGATACAATTTGGTAGGATTTTGATAAGATACGATTCAGTTCGATGGGATATGATGTAATATGATACAGTTCTTTGTTTAAAGCAGACATTACTTTTACATTATGAATTAAACTAAGCCAATCCTATAAATGTGGCATTGCTTACCTTCAAACAGATATAGTTTATAAAAGACCAGGGAACAAGTATTTTTGTTATTTTTGACATGTATCAGTTCAGAACCATGTCAATGTGTTTATGACTTTAATATATTGCATGCTGAGAACTTTGCAAAGCCCCTCTGACAATGAAAATAAACTAAATATTCAATCTTCATTATTGGCACAAATTAACAAAGAAACTAGTAAAGGAGGTGAAAGGAATAAAACATTTTCTGTGTAGGTTCAGATCAGAGAATGAGCTGCTGAGGTAGGAAATGATAATAACACAATTTAAAAGGACATCCCTTGTCTCATTTTGTAATGTCATATGTGCTCAACCAACACAAGAGAGTTAAACTCTGTGTAAAGTAAGAATAAATATGTGTTCTGAGTTTGACATACTACAGAAAAGTGTGTTGTTAACCACCCTGCCAAATTTGAATGATTAAAAAAAATCGCCAAATATATGAAATTAGGCTTCAAAGTTGTGTAAAACTCTCTTTCTCTGCTCCCAAATGCTGAAGCCCCGCCCCCTACCAGGTGACTTTGATTGTCACCTGTCAATCAAAGTCACCATCTCTACCAGAAACATGGACGCTATGTCTGAGAGCTTTCTGCTGCTAACTGGCTAACTGTAGACTGTAGTAGTAGTAGTTTGTGCTGAATGTATTTCTACCTCTACAGCAGCAGGGGCGGGTTTATGCTAATCACTAAATCCTGAACACAGAAATGTTGAAACACAGTTTGTGAAGCCTAGCTCCACAATTCAAATCTAAATGGTTGAAATGCTTTTTATACCTTTTTTAGAAATACATTTATGACCTATTTAATGTGTTTAGAAGAAAATGTCTGAATTCACTTTAAGGCAAAATCTGTATCCAGTCTGACATTTTCAATAAAACTTAAAAACCTGCAAATATCATTTTAATTTTGTATACAGAGAGATGACTATTTATTTTAGTATTGCTCCTCTCTCACCGCGGTCCGATGCTGTAAATTGGAGCAGGATGACACCCAGAGGTGATCTCTTTAGATACGTTTGTGTCTCTTTATTATACAAAGATGCTGGAACTTTGTTATTATAATCACCAAGAAGCTGCACAGGTCAGTTCATTTGATCATGTTCTCCCTCAGATAACCGATCATCATCTCAGAGTCAGATGAGAGGCTAACGAGATGACCAGCTGGCTTTTCACATGTCTGTAACGTTGCAGCAGATTTAAAAAAAACACGTGTTATTTCGATAAACTTACCACATATTGGAAATCTACATAGTTACTTTCTCACCTGAAAAAATATAAAATCTTAATAAAATGACTTATTAGCAGTCCCACTATGAAAATTGGTTGGTTACGTTAAAAAAATAATCACGTGAGAAGGATGAGCTCGCAAATGGGAAGGTTCAAATGCAAATCATTTGGTGCAACTTTGCAGATCAGAAGTTACAAGTGCAAACTCTGAGATGCATTTTCACAAGTTGTGAATTACACATTTTACAAGTGCAAACTGTGGTCTGCTCTCCTTTGGAATTATGGCACTATAGTTCCTTCATAGCAACCATCTCTGAACTGTTCTGCTTTTCTTTTATTTCTTTGACAACGTACAACAGTAATATCAATGATCAATTTTCTTCAGTCGTAAATGCATCTTGAGCAAGCAGCGTGTGCTTGATACTGCTGTTCACAGGATGTTATAGTTCATATAATGGATGCTCACATCGTTATTATAGTTCATACTATTTTACACTCCTTTCAAATTGAAGAGTAACAGATGTGTTTTGTTCTCTCCATCAGATGCCTGTGATCTCTCCCTGGACCCAGAAACAGTAAATTACAACCTTATTCTTTCTGATGACAACAAAAAGGCGACACGAGCAGCAAAGCAGGACTATCCTGATAACCCAGCAAGGTTTGATGTTTACCCTCAGGTGTTGTGCAAAGAGGGGCTGAGTGGGCGCCATTACTGGGAGGTAGAGTTGACTGAGGATTATAATGAGGATAAAGGTGTAGGTGTTGCATACAAACAAATTGGCAGGAAAGGGAAACAACACATTAATTTGGGAATGAATGCTCAGTCTTGGTGTTTTGGTGTTGATGCTGTCAAATCACAGCTCTTTTCAGGACACAATAATAAGTGGGTGTCTTTCCCTCTTGCCTCAATTGGCTTCAAACGTGTTGGAGTGTATCTGGACTGGCCTGGTGGCACTCTGTCCTTTTACAATGTCTCCTCTAACAAACTGAGTCACCTCCTCACCTTCAGGGCTCATTTCACAAGGCCTCTTTACCCTGGCTGCTACATTAGGTGTGAAACTGGCTCTGTGTTCTTTTGCCCCGTTGACTAAGAACAGTGATAAAGTGATGAAGTGAGTCTTGATCTGTCTTTAAACTCACCAATCATGGTGGCGTGTAACAGTAAATTTACTCAGGCGCTGTATTTTCTCATAGTATCTTTGTACTTCTACGTTACCACATATAAGAGGGAGATATTATACTTTTTAACCCTGTACATATTGTACTGGCTACTTTTAAGATTTAATACTTGATGCATAAAACATATGATCAGTTTGTAAAATATTCTTTGTTATTGGAAATACAACCCAACAGAAACTCAAGTGTCTCTCTTTTAATTTAAAAATTCACCACTCACTCACTAAGCTCAAAGTTTCCCCAGTTGGGTTAGGTATGATTTTTATTTTTGCTTTTACCTTATTAAAACTTTACATTAGCATTAGTTTAGACTTGAATAATTGCATTTAAATCATTTGTTAATTTTGAAGTCATCTGATTATATTGTAATTATGTGTGAGTATTTTTTAATTTAAAGTTGATTTTGTGGGTGTAGTAGCTACATGGTAAATAACATTATGTCATCAACATGGCGTCTACAGGAAATACTGTATAATCTGATTATGTTTTAGAGAAATATGATATATGTGGTTTAACTGTCTTCTACTTTTATCAATAAGAAATTAATATTTGCTACATTACACATTGATTAGCTCATGCAAAGCAGTTATGTTTGTATCTACTAATATATAATAATGAACAAGGAGAAACATTGAGTAGCTGAAGCGCCTGTAGCTTAATATTATAACTGTTCATTTATCTTTATCTTCATTTATAAGAGGTTTCATTTATGCATATAAAGTTGGGGAAGAGGAAGGAAAGAGGAGGGAAATGTTTTTGTCTTTCAAACATGGTTGGACAATAGTGGTGAGGGGTGACAAAGTTTTATGCTTTGTTTTTTAATGTTCAGTTGTTGCTGTTTTGTTTTTTATGCACACAAAAAAAATTAAAAAGAAGAAAAAGCAAAAAAAAAGTTAATGCATTTAAAGGATCTATATTACCAAAATATCAACAATGATTGACAAAGTGATGATTCCAGTTTTATGTTTTATTCTTTCTAACACAAGTATAATGTACCACTCAGGAAACCTCTGCTAGTCTTTGTTTATCTGGTTGTGGTTCTGGACCTTCTGCTCTGAGCCTGACCAAGAGTCCATTTACTCACTGTGGTGATCTGATGCTGCACTCACAACATTGGCTTTAACATGGTGTTTGGATTTTGTAAATGTTGCTGATGTTTATAGAGCTGAACATCTGCTGGATTGTAATTTCGTAACATTTCTGTAACACCTGTTGTACATCTGTAGAACACCAATAAAGTGGAGTACTGAGTTGATCACTGTGTGCAGTTTGGTTATTTGCTGTTTGTTGGGAAATTACAGTTTGGAGTAAAACTTCAATAAAACATAAAGAATAGCAGAGTTTTAACATGTATTTTGTATCTGGACTGGTCCACTGGCTCAGACAGAGTCTAACACACTGACACACCTCTACACCTTCCACACCAAATGCACTGAGTCTGTTTATCCAGAGCTGGGTGAAATCAAATCATCTTGTCCTGAGTACATTTTAAATAGGAGCAGTAAGAGCACAAACATTTTGCACACAGTTTTTGGTTGCTAAGTCATAGGAAGAACCATTCACTTTCTCTATTAATGATCTGTGTTTTCCATTAAAGATGCCTCTTAATATTTTATTGCCATTTCTTCATCCATGCTGATTTTGATGCAAAGCCTGCTTCTCAAAAAAGGTTGTGGTCAAATATAAAAATTCAAACAACTAAAACTGCAACAATCAGGCTGATTAAAAGCACCAGAAATAAGCACATATGAATAAAATGTAATGCAAAGTTGGTCCAGCAGGGGGAGTATGTTACACTGACACCCAACCAAATAATACAAATTAATACCAAAAAAGGGAACAAAGACTGTTAAACTGTCACAATGTACTGTATGTTAATGACATGTATTTCTTTTACCCTGTTACAAGTTTGAATTTAAATATTTGTGGTATTAATCTTGAGGTGAACACTCATCTGATAACACTTTGGATATGAATAGTCTTTGTTTCTATTTCCTCTTTGTCTTTTCTTAGTTTAGTTGTTTGTTTTTGTTATGGCTCCATGGTTCATGCAACATTTTATCTACAAAAAACAAACAAATAAACAATGTAATCTGATTATGTTTTATTTTTTAATCATCACTGTAATTCATAAGATAATGGTCTATCAGTATACTGTAAAATGGTTTTATGAGGATATTGAATAAGTATGAGGATATTGAATATTTGCTACATTGCTACTGTTTTTGTAATTTCTTTTAATAAACACAGGTCAAGCTTGTATATTTGCATATATAAAAATGTGTATCAGCTGCACAAATATTTTTAAAAATGCATTTTATATAGTAAATTTTTATACTGTGGGGCATATTAGGTAAAGTCTGGCTAAAATAAATGTGTATATGGTGTTTTTACAGCTCTCAAATGTAAGAATTGGTCAAATTTGACCCAGAACAATATGTAAGGGTTCATATTTTAAATTTAAAGGAGGTTCGACTTCGAGTCAAAGGACAAGGACATTAATGGTGAGTGGTGATGAAGTATTGCCTTTTGTTGGTTTTAAGGTTTAGTTCTCACTTTAACTTTATCATGTCATTAACTTAGTGTCAATTGTGCAAAATGTTTTTCATGCATAAAACAACATAAAAACCATCATGACATTTTTGTAAGTGTGGACAAAACTCCATTAAGCTCCTTGCATGATCACAAATAGGACACACATGCACAAAACAACTGATCATTTTGCATTTAAGTTAGACCCTTTATTTAAAGAGTAACCAGGCTGAAAAGTTGTGTTTTGCTGCCCTCTCTTTGTTAAAAGTTTTTAGTCTGTTTCACCTCTGTCAGAAGTCAGACCTGTACTGTGTTGCACCTGTAACCACACCCAGCAGTGAATACACCTGTACATGTTTATAGCAAGGTGAGAAGTGAACCACTGGAGGTCAGCAAATATAACATTTTCAGAGTGTTAAGTTACACTCTGAAAATCAAAATGTGGTCTGATGTAGTTGTCTCCATTCACTGGAAGTGTTAGAAACATTAGTGCCAGTGATGATTAAAATAACGGAAAATGTAATCAAACAAATGTGTAGCTTATTATTTATATCAGGTCACAGATTTTTATCCACATCATCTACACCAGCTGTAACACCTGCTGCATAGAGCTTACACCAGTTGCAAAGTCATATCGAGTATATTTAACTTATTATTTAAAACAGTGGGGATCATCATTCTTAGGGTAATTAGTTTTCCATTTCCATCTTTGGAAATTAAAGCAAAGAAAACAATCCAAAAATACATATAGACAATGTTATTCCTCTGTTGGGGAGGAATGAATAAAATATAGCCCCATTGATCATTTGGTATGTGCATATTGTTTTAAGATACAATTGAACATTTTTTAAACTGTCCTTTAAGTGAAAAAATATATGAAATAGGACCCTGACAAAACACGCCACATTAACCCAGAACCCTCAGTCTGCAGTTTATTACAATAATAGTCACTCTTAGTTTTAGAATGACACACTTCAATTCAAGCCAGGATGAATCAATTACTGAGTTGATGAGTAATAATGTTAATATGGAAAATTGAAAAACTTAAGTCAGTTTATAATACACACATATGTCTGTGTTGGAAGTAATAGTTCTCTCATGTGTTTTGGATTGCTTTTTGTATTAATTCAAAAGACTGTAGGCCTACATGTGTCAGTCTTATTCCCACAAAGTGTGTGGTGTGTTTTCAATTTCTTTTTCCAACTATGAATGATTCCTTTCTCACTTATATGGAAGGCAATGCAAGCATACAGCAGGTGACTTGAATGTACTGACACAGTGTCCTAACATATGTAGAAAAGGTTGGTTAAGCTATTACATTAAACTGGCTAAAACAACTCTGCTCTGCTTATACAGTACATGAGAAAAACAAAACTTTACCTATGACCTATTACCTATGCATTCGTGTTTATCTATAATAAAACACATAGGTTACAGTATATTGTTGTCATCAGGTTTTTGTCCATTCTTTCATCTCAGTACTTATACAATATCAGAACCCATTAGCTATTGGCAGGTGATGTATAGCCTGCATTCATTGCTGTACAGTGTGAACACAAGGATGTACTAAGAGAGCTGGATACAGCGTTGGAGGCATGTTCCATTCTTGCACATTCCTGAAGAGAACAGAGTTAACTCAAAAAGAAAGATTAGACATTGTAATGGAAAATGTATGTAAACTCTAACTTTGACAAAAAGAGAATCACAAGATACTTTCTGCTTGTCATGAAAATTGTTTTCTAACTCTGTGTGCAACCAAACTGCAGAACTTTATGTCCTGTTCTATCTCTGCAACTATGTATTTCCTGCTTTCATTACCAGTAACTTGTGTTTTAGTGTTTGCTAACCTAGCTATCCATTCCTTCAGCTTGAGGTGATCATGCTTGAGCACTGATTGATTGACGACTCCCTGACATGCATGAGGCGAACGAAATGATTCTTAGAGCGGGGGGGGGGGGGGGGGGGGGGGGGTAGCCCGAATGTATTAAAAGTGTTGCTATCTTAGATTCAGTGGACTTTCGTGTACAATGCCTTGTGTGCTGTATCACTGAACTTCCTCTGGCAAGATTAAATCATTAACAAAGCTGTGAACTACTGAAGCCATTACTAAACTCATGTTTTTCCTCTTTCACCATTAATTAAGGAAATCTCCACAACAGGGCTGTCTGTCCTGGCTGCCAACTCATGCCAGTTTAAACCTGCCAAGCATAAACTGCCAAAGGTGTTTATCATTGCAGTAACAGGAAACTAGATGAACAAAATAATTGTTTTCACACTCATCTGAATTTTCTGTGTTTTATATAACAGCTACAACATTAAGAACCACCTGTCTGTTCATTGATCATTTGAGTATGTGCATATTGTTTTAACTAATGAATAATTAGCATTGCAGTCACGTGAACGCAAATAATTACAAATATACTAACAATAAACTTGCATACCTCATTGGCCGCATGAACTAAAGGGGTAATAAAATGAACCTCCAGACTTCTAAATATTCACACTTCAACACAGCAAGCAACCCTTCAATGACCATCCTCTCAGCCAAAACCGAACTTTTTTCACCTGTGGTCCTGCTCAGTGCGCAACCAACCAAAACAGTCCCACCCACAACAATATAAAGAAGTTTTGTTCCACTATTAAAATATTACACAGCTCTTTTAATATATGTTTTATGTGTATATCCTAACTTATATTCATGTTAATAAGCAAAATAAATATATTTTTAAACAAACAGATTATTCTAATTTTTAACTTAAATTATTAAATGAACTTAAATTGTATGACTAACTCTGATGACAGCTACAACATCCTTACCGTAGCATTACCTACTGTGTAGCTAGTAGGTTACCATGGTTACACCTACTGTATTCCTGCGAAATGACTCGTAATGCTATGAGCAGAATTTATCCATCTGTCCGGTAACATCTGGACAGTCTGAAGAGCCGCATAATTAAATTATATCTTCCGCATTGAAGTTAGCGGATAGCTAACCGGAAGTTAGTTTCTCAACCAGCAGACGTACATTCATCCAGCCAGTTCAGGAAAGAAGAAAGTTCCACAGACTGAAGATAATGTGAACTACAGAGATTTATATGGCAGTGATAGGCGTAATCAGTATTGTGTTAACTCATTTGGGAAGGGCTTAAATGTAATGGTTTATCATTTATATGTAAAAATACCGCACTGCAGTGTGAAGAGCTGGCAAAATATAAAGTCCCACTGATCGTGTGGCTCCACCTAGTGGTTGTGGCCCTAAACAACCGCATAGACCGTTTATGTCCACGGCCGGCCCTGGAAACCAAACTGTTCTTGACTTGGCACCTTTATCCCACACAGTCAAGAGTTTTGAAACCCACAACTTTCACACTTTCACACACACACTGCTTCTGGCAACACATGTAGTTTCAAGATAACGCATGATCTGGTCTTTTGGCTGTGTAGTCTTCTTTGTGGGCTATATTGCTGTTGAGCCTCCCCACCCCTCTTTTCCCTCATTTCCAGGGCGGTGCTCCACTATTCATAATTGTTATTAATGACATTATTGATTTTCATAATTAATAATTATCTTTGATAATCATTTATTATTGCTGACAGCCAAACCTGTAACCAAAATTCCAACCAAAATTCCCTATGTGATGCAGAATATCAATGGAAATTATAATATATAATATATGATATAGATAATATAGTTGTGCAATATTCATTTGAGCATAATTTTGTAAAATAATATTCCAATAGCAAAACTCTTTATTTTCAACACAACTAGTCTGCCAGATGAGTAGCTGCACTTACAAATAAGTGCATTGTGGTAAGAATGTATGTATATTTTTTATACAAAGTTTGTTTCTCTTCTTCAGTTTTTCTTTATTTGCTCTATTGCAAAATAATTTAAGTTATGTAGTAGACGTGCACATCTGGAATAAAAAGCAGGCGCTGAACCAAATAACTAAATCTGTACCAGCAGAAAAAGCTTCTGCTCTTCAGACTAAATACAGAATGTATAGTCGCCATTTTAAATACCAACCGCTGCCCACTCCTTCACACTTCCTCAGTCATGTTCGTTCTGCAAATTACAAATGTGGAAACTTCCACAGAACACAGATGTGCCTTTCGCAATCAGGATTGCTACAAACACAGTTGCTGCAGTTATTTCAATAAAGCCAAACACAACACATCCACTCTCTGATATATTGGCATTGAAGCCATAAAATGATTGACTCTATACTCCTGAAAAGAGAACTATTATGGCTCTTCACACTGAACACTCTGACACCTAAAGGTGTAAAAGAAGATTTTAACATTTGACTATTCCTGTGACTGTTAAGTCGTGCGGTTGGGAAATATTCCTGTAACTGTTAATTTGTGTGGTTGGGAAATATTCCGGTGAATGTTTACTGATCATGTTTGTGAAATAGACTGTGCTCCTACCACATCCTCTTTTTCATTTATGACATTCTGCTCCTTTACACGCTATGGGCCTGTTTGTTTTTGTGATTTTATATGTATTTGGCTCTAAAATATTTAAATGAAGGATATCTTTTTCAGAATATATATATATATATATATATGATATACAGAGGCCATATACGGTCTACAGTAGTAGACCGTAGTACTATAAAACAAAACTATAAAACAAAAGAAAGGATGTATATCCTGCGCCCGGGCAGTGATGAACCCCCAAAAACCTCCAATTATTTGAGACGTGCTCGTGTGGATCTTAGATCGTTGAGTCTGAGCAGATATAGCAGTAATACGTTAATGAGGTGTTAATAGTGATAAGTCCAAGATACAAACAAAACGGCACGGGTCGAAGTGCGATGGTGACACGGTGAATTCTGAGCATCCAAGGAAACTGAAAAAATGCTAATATGAACATCACTTTGAGGGTCAGGGCGATGTGAGGAGTTTGGTATCCTGAGCGAATGGTGTGTATGCAAGTGGACAGCAGTTCGGCGGTAAGAGAAAGCTGTTTGGCTGGTTCTTGGCTGAGGAGACCAGAGAGAAGTGACTTACTTGGGGATGGTTTACGGCTGGGCTGGGATTACCTGTGATTAGTTTGGAGAAAAACTAGTACCGCTGAGGTAGGATTTGATAGTAGGTGTTCTTATGCTCATGGCAGAAATAGCATAGGTGATGCAGCAGATGACGGCTGTGTGATAGAACGAGGGGGAAATGATGTGTCGGTCATGACAGTGTTGGAAATTATTTCAAGCTGTCCAGTAGGAGGAGAGTGTAGAAGATAAGTTGTTAATATTGTAGTTTTGGAATTCGATGATCAGGAGTATTAAAGATGGATTTACAGATTGAAAGTCAGTGCAGAATATGGAGGAACTGGAGTTGGCAGCAGTTTGGCATGCAGAGCCATGTTTCTGAACTTCTGGAACATAAAATGAGAGAGAGAGAGTCAGCGATGGTATTATGATGGCCTGGGACGTGGGCGATTGAAGAGGAGTTGGAGCGACATTTGTTAATGATTTCAACGACTGAGATTATCAGAATGTATAAGAATGAATTAACTTGGGGCGCGCAGGTGGTCGAGTGGTTAGAGCGCATTCCACATATGCAGCCGACCCCGGTTCGAATCCCGATCGGAGGTCCTTTGCTGCATGTCACCTCCCTCTCTCTCCCATGTTTCCTGTCGATCTACTGATTAATAAAGGCGTCTATGCCAACAAAATCTTAAAAAAAAAAAAAAAAAAAAAGAATGAATTAACTAGACTATTTGTGTCCCCATAGAACGACGGCGGCTACTATGGGGTAGATTTCGAAGAGGTGGAGGAAGCAACCTGGTAATTGTCCATGAGTTCTCGGGGCCAATCTGATGCTAACCATCTACTGTTGCAGAAACCCCCAAAATCAGCAGAAGGAGTGGCATCAGTGTAACTAGATGTCAAGGGAGTTGGTCATCATAAAAGGAGGACATACCGTTCCAGCTAGAGAGGAGATGGAACCACAAGCGAAGCTCGGCAAGGCATGATTGGTTCAGTGAGAAGGAAGACAGAAGCGATGGGACTGAAGATGCAATAGACAGCAGGTGGCTCTAAGAGGCATCAATAATTAAATAGTTATGGTGACGAAATAGGACAACATATATGTTACTTTGAACGTGTGACGGGGCATTGATAATGAAATGGTAGAAGTGATGAGATAGGACGAAGTGTAGGTAACGTTAAACATGTGAAAGGGGCGTTGATAATGAAATGGTGAAGTGACGAGAGAGAACGACAGGTAGTTTACGTTAAACGTGTGAAAGGGGGTGGTCTCAGCTGACCATTTGGTGGAGAACGATGCATGGTTCTGTCTGATGAAGTTGCGGGAGTAGCACTTGGGGGCAATGACATCCTGGTGTCACTGCCCGGGACAAATGAGCTGCAGGGATCAGTGTAGTCAAATATGGGTTATCCTGGTACCTCGATGATGAGACAGCGAGGTGCTGGAGTCCCGATGGCGGATGTTCCGGTTGAAGCAGAGTGCTGGCAGCTCTCGGTGCCAGGAGTCTTGACTAGAGCAGGCTTCTGTGGCAACTAGAGCAGGATGTCCATGATAAAAGCTGCCTGCTGTCGAACTAGGCAAGCCAAGGTTGGATTGAGTAAACGGCGGGGTCACTGACATCAACATCCTGGCCGAATTGAAGTGGTGCAGATGTAGTGAAAAACAGCAGGTGTCATTGGTATCCTGGTGCTGATGTTCTGGCCTAAGCCGAGTGCTGTGATTGGAATGAAGAGACGGCATGGGTTGTAGGCATCCCGGTGCCCGATGTTCTCGTTGGAACAAAGTGCTGTGGTTGGAGTAAAGAAAACAGCATGGGTTGCAGGCATCCCGGTGCCTGGTGTCCATAACTAAGCAAAGTGCTGCTGTTAGATTTAAGGAAACAGCATGGTCACAGGCATCCCGGTACCTGATGTCCCTGTCTAAGCAAGCACTGTGCTGCTGTTAGATTTAAGGAAACAGCATGGTCACAGGCATCCCGGTGCCTGATGTCCCTGTCTAAACGAAATGCTGTGGCTGGAGTAAAGAAAACCACATGGGTCGCAGGCATCCCGGTGCCTGATGTACACAACTAAGCGAAGTGCTGCTGTTGGATTTAGAAAACAGCATGGTCACAGGCATCCCGGTGCCTGATGTCCCTGTCTAAACGAAGCGCTGTGGTCGTAGTGAGGAAATGGCATGGTTGCTGGTATCACTGTGTCCGATGTTCTGTCTAAGCAGAGCACTGTGGTTGGAGTTAGAAAACCATATTGGTCACAGGCATCCCGGTGCCTGATGTCCCTGTCTAAGCGGAACACTGTGGTTGGAGTACAGCACACTGCATGGGTTTGTGGATCCACTGGTTTGTGGACTGCTGCTAGGAAGCAAATGGTTTCTAATCTGAATCTGACGCTGAGTAAACAATGAAGCTTTAGTTTAATGTGGCTGAGGTTGATAGGGAATGCATCCTATGCAGGAACCATTGGCAGTTCGGTCGTTGATGTTGGGGTCTGTTTGTGGATGTAAAGATGGCGGGACAGAGAGCGTGAGTTCGGTGTGGTGGAGAATTATCTGGACTGTTGAAGCGGCTGAGGAGGGGAGAGTTGAAGCTGCTGCTCCAGTGGCTTTGTCCGTTGCTTCCCTGGTTTTTTTCCCTCGCTAGTAGAGGAGAAGAAACCCCAGATCTACCGGTAGTGTCACATCAGGGGAGTATGAGTTGAAGAGCCTGCGGGGCCGGCATGTGCCCAGCGGGACGCTCGGCTACAGTCTGCTGCTGGGTGACGAGAGGAGAACTGGTTTCCCACAAATCTTCAGTCAAGTCGGACGGGTTGATCTGCAGTTTGTGATTCGTGGTGAACTCGCTCTTGGAGTAGTCTTCGTAGCATTAATTCAAGTTTTGTTGATGCAATTATGCGGGAAGTACAATCTGTTTCTGGGATGACCATGAAAGCCTGACATCTGAAACTCGAAAGCGAGAGTGAATGAGGGGGAAGCTGTTAGGTCTGTTTATATATGTAATTGGTGTGTGTTCCCACTCTTGAAACTGTGCTTGTCAAGCTTCAATAAGGATGATTGGATCACAGGCCATTTGAAACATCTCTCAATCTGAATGTATAAATTTAAAAAAGACTGAAAGGACCTGAACAGAGTTACCTATATAATATGCTGGTGAGACCAACCGCTGCCCACTCCTTCACACTTCCTCAGTCATGTTTGTTCTACAAATTACAAATGTGGAAACTTCCACAGACCACAGATGTGCCTTTTGCAATCAGGATTGCTACAAACACAGTTGCTGCAGTTATTTCAATAAAGCCAAACACAACACATCCACTCTCCAATATATTGGCATTGAAGCCATAAAATGATTGACTCTATACTCCTGAAGAGAGAACTATTATGGATCTTCACACTGAACACTCTCACACCTAAAGGTGTAAAAGAAGATTTTAACATTTGACTATTCCTGTGACTGTTAATTCGTGTGGTTGGGAAATATTCCTGTGAATGTTTACTTACCATGTTTGTGAAATAGACTGTGCTCCTACCACATCCTCTTTTTCATTTATGACATTCTGCTCCCTTACACGCTATGGGCCTGTTTCTTTTTGTGATTTTATATGTATTTGGGTCTAAAATATTTAAATGAGGGATATCTTTTTCAGAATATATATATGATATACAGAGGCCATATACAAATCTAGCCATATTAATATTATGATGGCTACATGTCCCGATCTTTTGTTATTGTGTTCTGAGGAACCATAGCCTTCTATATACGCTGCTTCCCCTCAACACACAGTACCAGCACTACCTATAGATCCATTTCACACATTTTAATAAACTTTTGTTTTCAAATAAAGTCAGAGAGTTGTTGTCAATTCATGTTCCATCTCTAGTGTGTGTGTTCATGTTCGTTCACTTATGAGCAGCGTGTGTGGTTTGGTGGTTGTGTCTGAAGTGTTTCGGGGCCACAAAAAGAATTTTGTTCAGGGCCACCAAAATCCTAGGGCCAGCCCTGTTTATTACACAAAGTTTGTTTCTCTTTTTCAGTTTTTCTGTATTTGTTCTTTTGCAACATAATTCTCAAATAAGTTATGAAGTAGACGTGCACATCTTGAATAAAAAGCAGGCGCTGGACCAAATAACTAAATCTGTAAGGGCAGAAAAAGCTTAACACACTGTATCTCCCTTTGCAGATACAGTATAATTTAATAGGATACCACAAGTTACATTTTGAGCCATCTGCTCTTCAGACTAAATACAGAATGTATAGTCGCCATTTTAAATATCCAAAGACACAAAGTCACCTGTCAGTCACATGATGTACCAGTCCCACTCTATATTTACAAGTGTAAAAAAGATCATAAAGACCAAAGTAGCAGTACTATAAAACAAAAGAAAACATGTGATATATGACCCCCAAAGCACATTCTGCCATATAGCCATCATAATACTTTAAGGACCAATCAGCTGTTCTCAAGGGGCTATAAGGATGATTGGATCACAGGCCATTTGAAACATCTCTCAATCTGAATGTATAAATTAAAAAAAGACTGAAAGGACCTGAACAGAGTTACCTATATAATATGCTGGTGAGACCAACCGCTGCCCACTCCTTCACACTTCCTCAGTCATGTTCGTTCTGCAAATTACAAATGTGGAAACTTCCACAGAACACAGATGTGCCTTTCGCAATCAGGATTGCTACAAACACAGTTGCTGCAGTTATTTCAATAAAGCCAAACACAACACATCCACTCTCTGATATATTGGCATTGAAGCCATAAAATGATTGACTCTATACTCCTGAAAAGAGAACTATTATGGCTCTTCACACTGAACACTCTGACAGCTAAAGGTGTAAAAGAAGATTTTAACATTTGACTATTCCTGTGACTGTTAAGTCGTGCGGTTGGGAAATATTCCTGTGACTGTTAATTCTTGTGGTTGGGAAATGTTCCTGTGACTGTTTACTGATCATGTTTGTGAAATAGACTGTGCTCCTACCACATCCTTTTCTTCATTTATGACCTTCTGCTCCCTTACACGCTATGGGCCTGTTTGTTTTTGTGATTTTATATGTATTTGGCTCTAAAATATTTAAATGAAGGATATCTTTTTCAGAATATATATATATATATATATATATGATATACAGAGGCCATATACGGTCTACAGTAGTAGACCGTAGTACTATAAAACAAAACTATAAAACAAAAGAAAGGATGTATATCCTGCGCCCGGGCAGTGATGAACCCCCAAAAACCTCCAATTATTTGAGACGTGCTCGTGTGGATCTTAGATTGTTGAGTCTGAGCAGATATAGCAGTGATACGTTAATGAGGTGTTAATAGTGATAAGTCCAAGATACAAACAAAACGGCACGGGTCGAAGTGCGATGGTGACACGGTGAATTCTGAGCATCCAAGGAAACTGAAAAAATGCTAATATGAACATCACTTTGAGGGTCAGGGCGATGTGAGGAGTTTGGTATCCTGAATGAATGGTGTGTATGCAAGTGGACAGCAGTTCGGCGGTAAGAGAAAGCTGTTTGGCTGGTTCTTGGCTGAGGAGACCAGAGAGAAGTGACTTACTTGGGGATGGTTTATGGCTGGGCTGGGATTACCTGTGATTAGTTTGGAGAAAAACTAGTACCGCTGAGGTAGGATTTGATAGTAGGCGTTCTTATGCTCATGGCAGAAATAGCATAGGTGATGCAGCAGATGACGGCTGTGTGATAGAACGAGGGGGAAATGATGTGTCGGTCATGACAGTGTTGGAAATTATTCCAAGCTGTCCAGTAGGAGGAGAGTGTAGAAGATAAGTTGTTAATATTGTAGTTTTGGAATTCGATGATCAGGAGTATTAAAGATGGATTTACAGATTGAAAGTCAGTGCAGAATATGGAGGAACTGGAGTTGGCAGCAGTTTGGCATGCAGAGCCATGTTTCTGAACTTCTGGAACATAAAATGAGAGAGAGAGAGTCAGCGATGGTATTATGATGGCCTGGGACGTGGGCGATTGAAGAGGAGTTGGAGCGACATTTGTTAATGATTTCAACGACTGAGATTATCAGAATGTATAAGAATGAATTAACTAGACTATTTGTGTCCCCATAGAACGACGGCGGCTACTATGAGGTAGATTTCGAAGAGGTGGAGGAAGCAACCTGGCAATTGTCCATGAGTTCTCAGGGCCAATCTGATGCTAACCATCTACTGTTGCAGAAACCCCCAAAATCAGCAGAAGGAGTGGCATCAGTGTAACTAGATGTCAAGGGAGTTGGTCATCATAAAAGGAGGACATACCGTTCCAGCTAGAGAGGAGATGGAACCACAAGCGAAGCTCGGCAAGGCATGATTGGTTCAGTGAGAAGGAAGACAGAAGCGATGGGACTGAAGATGCAATAGACAGCAGGTGGCTCTAAGAGGCATCAATAATTAAATAGTTATGGTGACGAAATAGGACAACATATATGTTACTTTGAACGTGTGACGGGGCATTGATAATGAAATGGTAGAAGTGATGAGATAGGACGAAGTGTAGGTAACGTTAAACATGTGAAAGGGGCGTTGATAATGAAATGGTGAAGTGACGAGAGAGAACGACAGGTAGTTTACGTTAAACGTGTGAAAGGGGGTGGTCTCAGCTGACCATTTGGCGGAGAACGATGCATGGTTCTGTCTGATGAAGTTGCGGGAGTAGCACTTGGGGGCAATGACATCCTGGTGTCACTGCCCGGGACAAATGAGCTGCAGGGATCAGTGTAGTCAAATATGGGTTATCCTGGTACCTCGATGATGAGACAGCGAGGTGCTGGAATCCCGATGGCGGATGTTCCGGTTGAAGCAGAGTGCTGGCAGCTTTCGGTGCCAGGAGTCTTGACTAGAGCAGGCTTCTGTGGCAACTAGAGCAGGATGTCCATGATAAAAGCTGCCTGCTGTCGAACTGGGCAAGCCAAGGTTGGATTGAGTAAACGGCGGGGTCACTGACATCAACATCCTGGCCGAATTGAAGTGGTGCAGATGTAGTGAAAAACAGCAGGTTTCATTGGTATCCTGGTGCTGATGTTCTGGTCTAAACCGAGTGCTGTGATTGGAATGAAGAGATGGCATGGGTTGCAGGCATCCCGGTGCCTGGTGTCCATAACTAAGCAAAGTGCTGCTGTTAGATTTAAGGAAACAGCATGGTCGCAGGCATCCCGGTACCTGATGTCCCTGTCTAAACAAGCGCTGTGCTGCTGTTAGATTTAAGGAAACAGCATGGTCGCAGGCATCCCGGTGCCTGATGTCCCTGTCTAAACGAAATGCTGTGGCTGGAGTAAAGAAAACCACATGGGTCGCAGGCATCCCGGTGCCTGATGTACACAACTAAGCGAAGTGCTGCTGTTGGATTTAGAAAACAGCATGGTCACAGGCATCCCGGTGCCTGATGTCCCTGTCTAAACGAAGCGCTGTGGTCGTAGTGAGGAAATGGCATGGTTGCTGGTATCACTGTGTCCGATGTTCTGTCTGAGCAGAGCACTGTGGTTGGAGTTAGAAAACCATATTGGTCACAGGCATCCCGGTGCCTGATGTCCCTGTCTAAGCGGAACACTGTGGTTGGAGTACAGCAAACCGCATGGGTTTGTGGACCCACTGGTTTGTGAACTGCTGCTAGGAAGCCAATGGTTTCTAATCTGAATCTGACGCTGAGTAAACAATGAAGCTTTAGTTTAATGTGGCTGAGGTTGATAGGGAATGCATCCTATGCAGGAACCATTGGCAGTTCGGTCGTTGATGTTGGGGTCCGTTTGTGGATGTAAAGATGGCCAGACAGAGAGCATGAGTTCGGTGTGGTGGAGAATTATCTGGACTGTTGAAGCGGCTGAGGAGGGGAGAGTTGAAGCTGCTGCTCCAGTGGCTTCGTCCGTTGCTTCCCTGGTTTTTTGCCCTCGCTAGTAGAGGAGAAGAAACCGCAGATCTACCGGTAGTGTCACATCAGGGGAGTATGAGTTGAAGAGCCTGCGAGGCCGGCATGTGCCCAGCGGGACGCTCGGCTACGGTCTGCTGCTGGGTGACGAGAGGAGAACTGGTTTCCCACAAATCTTCAGTCAAGTCGGACGGATTGATCTGCAGTCTTCGTAGCATTAGTTCAAGTTTTGTTGATGCAATTATGCGGGAAGTACGATCTGTTTCTGGGATGACCATGAAAGCCTGACATTTGAAACTCGAAAGCGAGAGTGAATGAGGGGGAAGCTGTTAGGTCTGTTTATATATGTAATTGGTGTGTGTTCCCACTCTTGAAACTGTGCTTGTCAAGCTTCAATAAGGATGATTGGATCACAGGCCATTTCTTCAACATTTCTCAATCTGAATGTATAAATTTAAAAAAGACTGAAAGGACCTGAACAGAGTTACCTATATAATATGCTGGTGAGACCAACCGCTGCCCACTCCTTCACACTTCCTCAGTCATGTTCGTTCTACAAATTACAAATGTGGAAACTTCCACAGACCACAGATGTGCCTTTTGCAATCAGGATTGCTACAAACACAGTTGCTGCAGTTATTTCAATAAAGCCAAACACAACACATCCACTCTCCAATATATTGGCATTGAAGCCATAAATTGATTGACTCTATACTCCTGAAGAGAGAACTATTATGGATCTTCACACTGAACACTCTCACACCTAAAGGTGTAAAAGAAGATTTTAACATTTGACTATTCCTGTGACTGTTAAGTCGTGTGGTTGGGAAATATTCCTGTGAATGTTTACTTACCATGTTTGTGAAATAGACTGTGCTCCTACCACATCCTCTTTTTCATTTATGACATTCTGCTCCCTTACACGCTATGGGCCTAGTCTGAAGAGCAGAAGGCTCGTAACATAAATATACCTGCATTGGGAGCTGCAGTGTGCAGACTTTTTACAGGTTTTGTTTTTTTGGTCAACCTATTGCTTTTCATTCCAGATGTGCACGTCTACTTCATAACTTTCTAAGAATTATTTTGCAAAAGAACAAATAAAGAAAAAACGAAAAAGAGAAACAAACTTTGTGTAATAAACAGGGCCGGCCCTAGGATTTTGGTGGCCCTAAACAAAATTCTTTTTGTGGCCCCGAAACACTTCAGACACAACTACCAAACCACACACGATGCTCATAAGTGAACGAACATGAACACACACACTAGAGATGGAACATGAATTGACAACAACTTTATTTGAAAACAAAAGTTTATTAAAAAGCTTTTATAGCACTGAAACTGTTGTTATGATTGAATAATTAAAACAGGTAAAACAATTACAACAAAAATGTTGTGATTATAATATCATTGATTCAAAAACTATCATCTTGATTATTTTTGACTCAGACATTTCATCAAATACAAGGGAGTTGTTCACGTTTGTGTAATAGCAAGATTAGAATAAGATTGCATCAGGAAGGATGTCGGGGGAGGAGTCAGTGGGAGACAGAACAGGATTTAAGTAACTTTACAGTATCACAGACCATCAGACTGGAAGTTCCACGTCGAAGTCAAGAAGACTGTGATCTACACAACTACACCAGGTAAGGAGAAACGCGGTGAAAATATTTTTTCTTTATATTTTAACTTGTATATTTACAAGACCAATAAGCTGTCTGTGCGTCTCTGTCTTGGTTTTGCCCTCTCTGTCTGTGTATGTGATACTAACTTCAGATGATTAATCAAATACTGAAGGTTTTTTAATCTGTGTTGTATCATGTTCACCAACAGGTTCAAAAACATGCCTGAAGAAACCGTGAAAATAGCTGCGCTGGGTCGACCTTTCACCCTGGGGATGCTGTATGACGCTCGGCAGGATAAACTAATCCCAGGTAAAACTTGATGAACAGTGGTGTAATACAAGTACTTATTCTGCCTATCTGAAATCTACTGACAAGAAGTTAAAATCAGCTTAAGGAAAAGTGTAATTCTTTAGCCAGTCTAAAGGTTTGATTTGATAGCACATAACGGCTCTTCACTGACATGACTGTGTGCGCATAACGTGTTCAGAGCGGATAGCGCGTCACTGATCACCAAAACACATTCAATACTAAATCAATCAGAGAAATCTCAGACTCAGACTTCACACAGTGGGCCAGGTGGCAGTGGCGTGCACAGACTTTTTGAAGGGCAGGGGCGAAAAGAGAAAAAAAGGGCACCTACAGCACGTTCTCGCCACTGAAGAGGGCATTTTACTGCGTGTTTCTGCCACCCAAGAAGGCACCTAAGCCTGGTTTTGGCTCCCAAGAGGGCACTTAAGCGTGCACTTTTCAACAATTGGGCCACGAGAGGGGGGCGACCCTTATTCATTTCCCCAGTCTTTCTTGAACCCACACCTTCTCTTTTTAATTGATGGCGGTGCCTCAGCCTCTTTCTCCATTTTTCGATTTGGAAAGCAGGGCGTCTTAAAGTTCCTTCCCAGTGTGTCTGGTATGAACGTGTGGGCTGTCATGACAACAAGGAAAAAGTTTACAAAACTTTGTCAGCAGTTCAACTGTAGCCTACAAATCCGTCTAGCTAACCTGACCCAGGCAGAACAAACGTCAATCATTTCATTGGATCATTTGCTAGTGACGATAGAGTCTGTGGGCCACATCATAGGTCCACACGCTAGGTAGAGGCCACTGATTGGCTGAGGTTATGGCTTCAGCTGGCGTCCTCCTCACCATGGTAACCATCACTAGGCTGCCTGGGGCTCCAGGATATAGAGCGACCAACTTTTTTTTGAGCAAGCATTGATTATGCGTGACACGGTATCAATTTGCGGGACGCATGAATTGGGCTTCAAACGCTGTGCGTGCACGCGCTATGTGGGACGGGTGGTCACTCTACCTTGTGCACACCACTGTCAGGCGGTGTTTCACCAGAGACTTTCAATTGCGCAGCATTTACATCCATAATCTGCAGCTGAGAGCAACACACAGTCACAACTGTTTCACAACTGGTTGCAGCATCATACAGCATAACATCATTCACACCGGATCAATCAGGATCTAACTGTGATTAATGTTCTATGTTCTGCTGCACATCCACACAGATCAGCTGTTACACACAGACTCAGGTTTATATGTGGGCTTGTTTAAGCTGAGTTTATGGATGCTGCATTAAATATCAATTCAATATCATTGAAGCAGAGAGAGAGAGAGATTAACCAACTCTCTGAACACACCAATATCGCCACCTAACTGCTTGTAGGAATTTGCACTGGTGTTTGTCAATTAGAGTTCTTTTTGCAACAGCTGTTATTTGCATAGAAGTTTGTAAATTTTCCACCACAATTTGATGTTCTAACATTACTTTTTGTTACCTAGATAGATAGATAGATAGATAGATAGATAGATAGATAGATAGATAGATACTTTATTGTCCCCGAAGGGAAATTTGTCTTGGACTCTAAGTGCTGAGACAGCTCCCACCATAGTAAAAAGGAACAAAGAAAGTAAAAGTAAAGTTGCACATTTGCACAACAATAATACAATATAAATGACAGAATTGCACATTTGTGCAATTGTGATTGAATATCTGGTGTTGCGTTAACCTCTGTGTTAGTTTGGTTGACTTGGATTTGATAATTGTTTTAACTGCTTCGAGTAGTTGAGTTTACAAATCTATTTTAGCTTTATTAAAAGTATATTTTCATTTGAAGTAAATAAATGTATTGAGTTGTGCATTTCAACATAATTAATGGGGCCTGTTGTAATAACTTTGCCTGAGTATACATAGATTTTTAACAAACAACAATTGTTGAGACTAAATTTAAAAAATGATTTAACAAAATAATTATTACAATAACCTCTAATTAATGGCTAGAGCAAGTTTGTTTCAAAAGGGAAATATGACACCACCAACTAAAATGCAACCAGTAAAACATTTATTGGTGCAGATATTTTGTCAGTCAATAATTAAAACTCATTAAAATGCAAAGACAGCACTTTGAATTCAAGAAGAACAACAAATTCTCTTAATGATCTCCTTTTACAAGTAAAATTTGCTACTCCAAAATGCGCATTGTATATTTATTCATATTGTCATCAAAGGTTAAACACAGCTCTGGACAGAGGGCACATGGAGTCGTGAGTGTGGCCTTTACTAATTAATTTACTTTAAACTGAGGAATTCAGGAAAAAAAACATAACTGAAATCTGGATTCTACTTGTTGTTTCGGTTTACCACATTTCAAATCAAAGATTCAAAGATCCATTGGCTTCACATGTGGCTGAATGTTAAAAACATCTTGGTTTCTGCTGTAATACATGATTGATGTTTAATTTCTACAGGTTTCAACTTGTTGGATCACAAAACTCTACAAGAGAACACAACTGAAACCCCTAATCCCAGCAGTGAGTTTCAGATTACAGCATCTGACTCCATTGAATCTAAGTCTTTTTTGCTGGATATTGATGCTTCTCTGAAGGTCAGTTTCCTGAGTGGACTGATTGAAGTTGGAGGATCTGCCAAGTACCTGAATGACCAGAAGAAATCCAAGAATCAGAGCAGAGTGACCTTACAGTACAAAACTACCACCAACTTCAAGCAGTTGTCATTGACTAAACTTGCAATCCTGGACGAGCAACAGAAAGGTGTTATTGAGAAGAGCTCAGCAACACACATGGTCACTGGCATCCTTTATGGAGCAAATGCTTTATTTGTATTTGACAGTGAGAAGTTAGATGCTAGCAGTGTTCAGAAGATCCAGGGCAGCATGGAAGCTGTGATAAAGAAGATTCCAGAAGTTGATATTGAGGGGAAAGTTGACATCAACCTGACTGAAGAAGAAAAAGCCCTGACAAACAAATTCTCCTGCAAATTCTTCGGGGATCTCATTCTTAAAAGTAACCCTGCAACATTTGCAGATGCAGTGAAGACCTATGTAGAGCTTCCAAAGCTACTGGGAGAAAAGGGCGAGAATACTGTTCCACTGAAGGTCTGGATGATGCCGCTGAAGAATTTGTATTCTGAAGCTGCTGAGGTGATAAGTGAGATCAGCACTGTAATACTGAAGACAGCTGAAGATACTGTCGAAGATCTTAGGCAGATAGCAATGAGATGCAACGATTGTCTGGCAGACAGCGTGTCAGAGAACTTTCCACAGATTCGCAAAAGTGTGAGAAGTTTCCAAAGACAGTGTAATAATTACACATCTGCACTTCAGCAGGCCATGGCGAAGACAGTCATCTCCATCCGTGAAGGCAAAGAAGATGAGAGCTCACTGAAGAAACTCTTGGAAGACAGAGACAAGTCACCATTCAGTCATGAAAAACTAAGCAAGTGGCTGGATCACAAAGAGAGAGAGATCAATGTCATTGGGTCCTGTGTAGACATGATGGAGGGAACAAACACAAAGATCGTCCAAAATCAGTCAGAGTTGGATGAAGAGGTTCTTGCTCCAGGTGTAGAAGATGCTCTGTGCTTTGTCTTCACCTCTCTGGAAAGTGCTGACAGCTGCCTTAAAGCAATGCAGAACTACTCACATTCACTTGAATTAAGAAGTTCTGATGAAGAACCCTGGTACTTCTCAAATGAAGTGTTAACCAAAATGAGAGAAAAAGCCAAAGCTTTCCATGATCTTGCCAAACCTCTCAAGAACAGCAGCAGTGTCCGTTTCCTTGCAACAGCCATAGCAAATGAGAAACACAAAGGAGCGACCATCTACCATTACAATGAGGGCATTCTGGTCACTGATGACTTTTCAAAGCCTGCCGTCCCCCCTGTGGAGACGATCACAGACAAAAGTGCTTTAATGTGGTGTAAGTCATGTTTCAATCATTTTATTTACTTTAATACTTTTTTAGTTAAGTATTAACTTAATATTAAGTATTTTATGCTTAATTTGTTCAAGAACATACATACAGTTTCCCATAAACTACTGTATATAATGCGGTGAAAAAAGAAAACCACACATTCACTAGGGGTGTGCATCTCTCCAATGTAAGACGATCTGATATATATCTAGATACAAGTAGTACGATACGGATCAGTAACAATATATTTTAAAATGGAATCGGATACAATTCTTTGTTTAAAGTAGATATTAATATATATTATTATGTATTTGTGCCCATCCCTGGTTGCAAAGCGCCCCTGACAATGAAAACAAACTTAATCAATCTTCATTATTGGCAAATATTAGAGCCACAGAAACTAGTAAGGAGGTGAAAGAAATAAAACATTTAGAGAATGTTCTGTGTACGTTCAGATCAGAAAATGAGCTTCTGAGGTAAAAAAATATAATAAGAGAATTTAAAAGGACATCCCTTGTCTCATTTTTTAATGTCATAAGTGCTCAGCCAACACAAGAGAATTAAGGCAAAATCGGTATCCATTTTTAATACGTTAGATATACATTGCTTTGAATATATAGCCAACACATTGCTATATATAGCAACACGGTTTTTTACTATACCATTTACCATGTTGACATATACGTATAAAAATGGTCGTGTGAATATCATTATTATGAGTGCTTTTGTAAAGTGCTGTGGATGGTGATGACAATGAAGAATAACAAATTGTGTTTTGTTTTCTCCATCAGATGCCTGTGATCTCTCCCTGAGTCCAAAAACAGCAAACTACTACCTTATTCTTTCTGATGACAACAAGAAGGTGACACGAGGAGCATGGCAGGACTATCCTGATAACCCAGCAAGGTTTGATGTTTGCCCTCAGGTGTTGTGCAGAGAGGGGCTGACTGGGCGCCATTACTGGGAGGTTGAGTGGAGTGATGGTTATAAAGAAGATAAAGCTGTAGGTGTTGCATACAAACAAATTGGCAGGAAAGGGAATAAACCCCGAATTTATCTTGGGCAAAACGATCAATCATGGGTTTTTGGTGTCAATGCAGAATCAAAGCTCTTTGCAGGGCACATATTTGATTGGTGGTATGGCTCTCGTGTCTCAACTGGCATCAAACGTGTTGGAGTGTATCTGGACTGGCCTGGTGGCACTCTGTCCTTTTACAATGTCTCCTCTAACAAACTGAGTCTCCTCTACACCTTCAGTGCTCATTTCACAGAGCCTGTTTACCCTGGCTGCTACATTTACATCGGAAATGCCTCTCTGTTCTTTTGCCCTGTTGACTAAGAACAGTGATAAAGTGATGAAGTGAGTCTTGATCTGTCTTTAAACTCACCAACCATGGTGGAGTGTAACTAAATATATTTACTCAAGCGCTGTATTTTCTCATATTATCTTTGTACCACTGTATCTTTGTATCTACTTTACTACATATCAGAGGGAGATATTATACTTTTTAACCCCGTACATATTGTACTGCCTACTTTTAAGATTTAATATTTGATGCGTAAAACATATGATCAGTTTGTTAAATATTCTTTGTTATTAGAAAGACAACCAAACAGAAACGCAAGTGCCTCTCTTTTGAATTTAAAAATTCACCACTCACTCACTAAGCTCAAAGTTTCCCCAGTTAGGTATGATTTTTATTTTTGCTTTTACCTTATTAAAACTTATTAGACTTACTAGAATTAGTTTAGACTTGAATAATTGCATTTAAATCATTTGTTAATTTTGAAGTCATCTGATTATATTGTAATTATGTGTGAGTATTTTTTAATTTAAAGTTGATTTTGTGGGTGTAGTAGCTACATGGTAAATAACATTATGTCATCAACATGGCATCTACAGGAAATACTGTATAATCTGATTATGTTTTAGAGAAACATGATATATGTGGTTTAACTGTCTTTTACTTTTATCAATATGAAATGAATATTTGCTACATTACACATTGATTAGCTCAAGCAATGAACTTAATTTTGTATCTACTAACATATAATAATGATGAAGGTGAAACATTGTGTAGCTGAAGCGCCTGTAGTTTAATATTATAACTGTTCATTTATCTTTATCTTCATTTACAAGAGGTGTCATTTATGCATGTGAAGTTGGGGAAGAGGAAGGAAAGAGGAGGGAAGTTTTTTTGGTCTTTACTTTCAAACATGGTGGACATCTGTAGAACACCAATAAAGTCCTGAGTTGAACACTGTGTGCAGTTTGGTTATTTGCTGTTTGTTGGGGAAATACAGTTTGGAGTAAAACGGATATAAAAATGTATTTTGTATCTGGACTGGTCCACTGGCTCAGACAGAGTGTCCTGTAACACACTGACACACCAAATGCACTGAGTCTGTTTAGCCAGTTATGCAGATCTGGTTGAAATCAAATAATCTTGTCCTGAGTACGTTTTAAATAGGAGCAGTAAGAGCACAAACATTTTGCACATAGTTTTTGCTTTTGGATTTTTGGTGTTGAAATTCCAATTTTTCCCAAATTTATTAGGAATAATTCTCCATTGGAAATGAATGGTAACCCACAAAATTTCCCCTTAATTTCACCTTTTTTCGGAGTCACCTAGCTCCCTTATACCTGCACATAGAAATGTGATTCAAATTTTAAAACAGAGGAAAACTTGTGCTCTCCAAAAATACCAAACTGTTTTTACATAACATGTAAACTTTTCAAACTATGAGCAGTCAAACAAGGAGTGGAAATCACTTTTTCTTCAAAGTTAGAGTGGGAGCAGCAGTTAGCTTGAGTGCGAGAACCAGTAAAATATAACCTTAATTTCTATTTTTAACTCGAGCTCACGGCCAAACCGTAAAAAGGAGACAAATAATTTTTTGTCAAAATGTAGACATAGGTGTTGGGATTCATAAAATGTGACTTTGACAGGCGGGGTCTGCACAAAATTTAAACGGGGGGGGGGCGAGACCGGCAGCAATACCTGTCTCGCTCCCCATTGACCCTAATGTAATCGTCTTTTTTTTCAAAATAATCTCACTCTGTGTTCACACTGAACTTACTCGCTCATTTTAATGAATATCTGAATAAAATAAACTCTGTCAGAATCTGCCGGCTTCTGTGTCTCTCACGGTGTTTTTGGTTTTTGGACAGGAGTTACGGTTTTCTCACAGTTTGCAATTGTTCGGGACCTTGTCAGAAGCCAAATTCTGGGGACATTTTGAGAATTTTTCCCAAGCAGATTCTCACATCGCCATAGCAACCATTGGGCCTCAGCTGCCCATAGCAACCGTAGGGCCTTAGCTGCCCTTAGCAACCTGTTGCTGGGCAGAAACTGAGCTACTTTTTTGTGATTGGCTAATTCCTGTCTGTCTGTTTTGCCAGTTAACCGAGCTAGCAGCTTAATTTTGATCTAAACAAAATGCAGAGCTGTAAAATGTACTTGAAACTGTGTTCTTTACTTTGTTTATTCAATATTTTATCTTTAATAAAAATGATATTCATAATGTACTGGTTTCAACCTGGTGCTCCATATGATCAATGCATTATTTACACAGTGCAGTTAGATATTAGCCTGGCTAGGAGCCGTTCACTTCCTCTTATTTCAGGCGGGATCAACGAATGTCGATTAAATGCTTCTGTACACTACTGAAGCTTGTCCAAAAAGGCCAAACATAATCACCAGAGTCAGTTTGTCCGTCAAAAATAATGCATTTATCAAGAAAACATGAACCAAGAATCTCCAACTAAGGCTGATGGGCGAGCTAAAATTAACAAAAAGAAGGGAAGACCCCCAGACCAGCCCACATAGGGCCGTAGGATCTGGGCTCTTCCCTCTAACCTAAAACAGATGACAAACAGGACTACCAGTCCCATCAAGCCAAGAAAAAACTAAAAGAGGCAAACTAACAAAATCAACAGAGAGCACACAAACAGTTGCTGACAATGGGAGAGAGAGAGAGAGAGATAGTGGCAAGGCAAGGCAGTTTTATTTATATAGCGCATTTCATACAGAATGGCAACTCAATGCGCTTTACATAAAACAGAAACATTAAAACATACAATTAACCCCCCACCCCCCCCCCATAATAAAAACAAAGTACAGAAAAATGGAAAGACATACATAAAATGCTAGAATTGAGCATTAAATATAAGATTGCAGCATAAAATAATAAATTAGCTTTAAAATTTTTAAAAGGGCATAGAGTGCAAATTAAAGATTAAAATGTAAAGTGCTTTAAAAGAGCTCAATCATAAGCTCAGGAAAAGAGAAATGTTTTTAACCTGGATTTAAAAATGATTTCAGTTCTGCTGGTAGTTTGTTCCAGTTGTGTAAAAGCTGCTTCACCATGTTGAGTTTGAACTCTGCGCTCAACTATCTGACCTGAGTCAGTAGATCTCAGAGCTCTGGGCTCAACTATCTGACCTGAATCAGTAGATCTCAGAGCTCTGGGCTCAACTATCTGACCTGAATCAGTAGATCTCAGAGCTCTGGGCTCAACTATCTGACCTGAGTCAGTAGATCTCAGAGCTCTACTGGGTTTATATTCTACTAACATGTCATTCATGTATTCTGGACCTAAACCATTCAGTGATTTGTAGACCAGGGTTAGGGTTAGCCAGTGTAAAGACTTTAGAACTGGAGTAATGTGCTCTGATCTCTTTGTTCTGGTTAAAACTGGAGCTGCAGCGTTCTGAATGAGCTGCAGCTGTTTAATGCTTTTTTGTGGGAGTCCAGTCAGAAGACCGTTACAGTAGTCGAGTCTACTTGAGATGAAAGCATGAATCAACTTCTCTTGATCTGTTTGGTTAGTGGTTCAGGTCCCTCCCCTGTCCTCTTTACAGGTGCTGCAACAATCATAATAATAAATATGTATATAAATATGATTAACATGTCATGTAAAACTGGTCCAGCAGGGGGGAGTATGTTACACTGACACCCATCCAAATAACACAAGGGAACGTACTGTATGTAATAGCATGTATTTTTTTTTTTTACCCTGGTACACATTTGAATTTAAATATTTGTGGTATTAATCTTGAGGTGAATGGAAAACTATGAATACTCTTTGTTTCTGTTTCCTCTTTGTCTTTTAAAAGTTGAATTTTGCTGCCCTCTCTTTGTTGAAAGTTTTTAGTCTGTTTAGTCGAGTACAGTCAGACCTGTACTGTGATGCACCTGTAACCACACCCAGCAGTGAATACACCTGTACATGTTTGTAGCAAGGTGAGAAGTGAACCACTGGATGTCAGCAAACACAACATTTTCAGAGTGTTAAGTTGCACTCTAAAAATCAAAATGTGTATTTTTCAAAGATATTTGTAAAATAGAAGAATGGAGTAATTTTCCCATGTCATTTGGTTAAATGTTAACAAGTTGCATCTCTGGTCATTTTCAACCTTTGTTATATTAAACAAAGATCATTTACGTTGTGCTGTAGATGTGTCTGGGGAGCGCTGGATCATCTACTAGAATATAAGTCACCATATGAAACCAGAACAAACAGATCAAACTGAAATGATCTGAGCTACACAACTTTTCCAGGTAAGGACAAACTGGTGGAGAGACAGAGAGAGAAAGTTGCAACATTGACTGAGGCAGTTTGAACAGATGTAGATGAAATATGGCATTAATTTTATATTTTCCCTCAGGTTGACGACATGGCCTCTGATTCAATAGCGATGGCTGCCCTGGGTCGACCTTTCACCTTAGGTGTACTGATCCCAGGTAAGACATTACTCATGTTATATTACACTGAAAGCTGTAAATAACTTAAAAGTATATTTACTCAAGTATTTAAGTACAGTTTTGATGTACTCGTGAGTAATTGAGTGTTTCCATGTGATGCTACTTTCTACATCTCAGAGAGAGATATTGTACTTTCTACTCCACTACATTTATTTGACAGCTTTAGTTACTTTTCAGATGAAGATTTGACACAATGAATAAGCTCTCCTCTAATACAACACATTGTTAAAGATGAAACCAGTGGTTTTATAGTAACTTTGATTGATTACCTAAACTCAGTAATCTTAAAATATGAGACGGAGAACAGAAGCCGTCGAACAGCCAACTGGGATCTTTATTCAGCAACAGATACAAACAGCAACGAACGGCAAAACAGCCCCGAGGCACGCCCTTACAGACCTTTTATACCATTGATTGCGTATGGTGTGGTGTGTCATTGTGTGCGTGCACCAGGTCAAGTTGACCTGGCATGTTCAGGCTAATTCTCAGTTCCTGGAATTCTATTCTCAAGTGACGGTGGCCAGATTTCCCTGGAAATATTAAACATGGTGAAAAACAACTCCTTATAAGGAGTTGATGGAATAAACATGGTAAGGCCTGTTGAGCAATCTACTAACCTTTCGCCTCTACTGGTGTTTTTCCTCGTTCTCCTTTCTCCTTTTACACACAAATGTAGGATTTGCTCCTACATAATCCCTCCTCTTTATGATTTTATCATAAATGTTCGCCGAGATTATGTATGATAAATGTGTCTATGTAGGTGTGGATATTATGGATATGTGACAATGTGAGTACAGCCAGTGTTCCTCACTCTCCTGGATATATGTTGTGAATTTTCTTAACATGAACATACGTACGTATGCACGTAGGAAGCACATATATGAAGTATGGTGATATATGGCTTTACATGATAATGGCACACATGAAATACTGGAACATATTTCAACATCTGACCCTCATGATGAAGGCGAAAAACCTGATCGGCTGTTGAGTTCAGGAAAATTCCTCCATCGCTCCCGTCCCACCGGGCAGCCTATTCCAAATTATTGGACTTCTGACAGATGTTCAAATATGCTATTAATGAATTAACAACATAACTTTAGACTGAAATGTAACATGAATCCATTTTCCACATTTTAGTGGGGTTGCAGGGCTCACTTTGTTATATTGCAACCCAAGGCACACATTCAATATACCAAATACAACTCAAAAATGCAAAAATGAATATGGGATACAGAACATAAATCACACACAGTTGATTGCATGATATAATGACAATGATATTGTATTCTGATCATAGTCTCTTGTTATATGTGTGGTATGTGGTTATAGTGTATCTCTTTTCCGTCCAAAGAGTACATCAGCCATTGTTCATTTTCCTCATTTTACCTCACGGTTCATCCCTCTCATCCAAACTGTTTTTGTCCTTCATGTAGTCAGGAGTTGGGAATAAGTCCGGTATTCCCTCCCCCCTTTGCGTCAGAAGGATTCTGCGCACAAGTTGCTCAGGAGGCATCATACTTAGCATTTTTGCTCCTTGTATGTCCGCTGCAAGGTTCAGCTTCTCGTCCATAGCTCTCATACACCATCTCTTCAGGATAGGCACGATGCAACATGTCAATAAGAAAACCAGAATCAGTACTATCAGGGCACTCATCCCTATTTTAGCCAAAACGGCTCCCCATTTTCCAAATATGTTTTCTAGCCCATCCCACTTAAAGCTTTCACCCTTACCAGCATTGTCAGTCATCTCAGATTTTAACATTTCAAGCTTTTTCATTGCAACAGAAAATGTTCCGTCAGCTGCAGTGTTATTTTAAATATATGTGCAACATAACGTTCCAAACATTTTACATACTCCCCCCTTTTCTGCTAACATCCAATTTAGTACTTGTCTATTTTGCCATGCCATGGCACTAGTTTCATGCAGTTGTTGACCTAGTTGCTTAAGGACTTCAGTGGTGTAATTAACATATCTCTGTTGGTTGTAATAAATGTAATTGATCCAGTTCACATTTTTATTAATTGTTATCCATTGAAGTATAGACTCCAGTCCTGCTCTAACTTCGTTTTGAGCCTTGAACTCCTCTGGAATACCTGTAGGTAGTCCTATTTTATTGAGATAAATTTGTTCATCTGATGTTATCTGTCTCTTCTGTCTGTGTAGTTCGTCACTGACTCTGTTAATCTCTAACACCTCTTCCACTCCCTCATAGGTGATTACCACTGGTACTTTCATACGGACTAGCGTACACAATCCTATCCAACGGAGAGGCAGAGTGTTCCTTAAAATGTTATCTCCACACATCCAATAGCTGTCTGCAACTGCACGCGCCTGGTTTCTCAGTAACGGCAAAGTCATGGTTAAATTTTTGCAGATTGGGTTAAGTGGCTTAGGATTCTCAAACCAAACAGTTGTGCTCAAAAATTTTGGTGTAATTTTGGCCTGTGGAAACCACGACACCACCCAAGTCACTGCACAATTAACAGAGGTGTTACCTACTTCAACACCTCCACTGCTTCCTGTATGTCCTCCATTGGCATAGCATTCATATTCTGCATTTTCGTCAACTTTATAATTGGTTGGAGGCTCTTTCTGAGAGGTGGATATTTCAAATTTCTTGCATTGATCATTGATCCTGTTCGTGACGCCATTTATATAGTAACTTTGATTGATTACCTAAACTCAGTAATCTTAAAATATGAGACGGAGAACAGAAGTCGTCGAACAGCCAACTGGGATCTTTATTCAGCAACAGATACAAACAGTAACGAACGGCAAAACAGCCCCGAGGCACGCCCTTACAGACCTTTTATACCATTGATTGCGTATGGTGTGGTGTGTCATTGTGTGCGTGCACCAGGTCAAGTTGACCTGGCATGTTCAGGCTAATTCTCAGTTCCTGGAATTCTATTCTCAAGTGACGGTGGCCAGATTTCCCTGGAAATATTAAACATGGTGAAAAACAACTCCTTATAAGGAGTTGATGGAATAAACATGGTAAGGCCTGTTGAGCAATCTACTAACCTTTCGCCTCTACTGGTGTTTTTCCTCGTTCTCCTTTCTCCTTTTACACACAAATGTAGGATTTGCTCCTACAGTTTCCAACCTTTTGACACCTAACAAAAAGCAGGGTGTAGTCGGACTCACATGCCTGATATCAAGCTATATATGCCTGATATAAAGGCAGGCATTTATTAATAAGTAACGTTGTTACTCATTAAACAAATATAAGTGTGCGAGACAATGTGCAGGAGCCTTTTTCATTTCTTTATAGCACCTTCCTCCTATGCACCTGCCACTACTCAGGTATGCAGAGATTCCTTTCTTTTTATTTTGGAGAACCAAAATTTAAAGAAGAACAATCAGAAAAAAAGTCCAAAACCCTTAAAATAGATTATCAGAACATTGTGTTGTCTTCTTTTCTCTCCCTTCAATCATCTCATGAAAAAGACAGGCACTTTAAAAATCTCCTCAGGTGATTGGGGGAACCATCTGTCTGTCACTGTCTGTCACTGTCTCACCTTGTGAGGCAGCTGGATTCATGAGATCACATGAGAATCCTGATAGTATGCTGGTGATCTGAACCACTGGTGGTTTGGTCACGGACACAAGTGCACAACTTGGAGCCTGATAAGACAGACTCTTGCAATATCTCATGATGTTGTGATCTTGTGAATCCAGCTGCCTCACAAAGTAACATCATTGCATGAAACTCATAGAAATGTTTTTAAATCAAAGAACCAGACTGCACAGTTTACACACCAGGTGTTGTATAAGAGTATTGAGTGTGTACTGCACAGTGGCTGTTTAGGTAATACATTTGCATTATTATAACCATGTAGAGTCCTCTCTATATCAGTGATACTCATTTCACCAAATCACACCAGTCCTTGTGAAATAATGTTTTGGAGATGTCTGTTCATTCCCTCACTGATTTAGTTTTTATCAAGTGAAGTCATTACCAAACCTCTCCTCAGTTATCTTAGATTTGAACTAGCAAGCAAAACTAGCTGCATAAATATATTTTTAAGGGGAGATAACAACAGACCCTTAGTACTCTACCAAAACAATAATTCATGTTAACTGACATTGTGCCGTACAGCTGTTAGCAGCAACAACAGTTGTGTCTTATATCTTGTAGAAAGAAAATATAAGACACAAATGACTCTTCAAAGCAGAGTCATTTCATGTGTGTTAAAGCATTAAATTAGTTAAGCAGTAAAATGCAATGTGCTTTAAAGTCATATAAAACCATCAAACACAATTCAATACTGAAAACATAACCCCAAAAACATCCTGTACCTCATAGACATGTTTATGTACTACTAAATGGATTTAGTTAATATCTTACAAAGGAAAGTTTATTGCTGCCTGGATGATGCTTTTTCTAATCTGTATGATACGACATTGTTGTACTCATTGTATTCTCTTGAACTCCTAGGTAGGTAGTTAAAGTGCTGGACTTTCACCCCAAAGAGTGAGTTTTAAGTCCTGTGTCAGAAACACTTTCCAAACCTTTACCAATTCTTTGAGTTGCCTTAATTGACCTCTAAAAATATTTAGTTGCCAAAAATGGATAATTTATAAAAGCAAATTAAATATGGAACATTATGCTGATGCATTCATTAAAAACATGGCCATGTCCTGTTGATAAGAAATTCTGATTTTGACACACATGCACCTGATGCTATATTTTAAAAAGCCTGGATTCAAGTATGAAACTAACTTTAAAAATCTCCTATTCTCAATCATGAACATAATCTGGGCACCATTAGATATTTTTCAAAGATATTTGTAAAATAGAAGAATGAAGTCATTTTCCCATGTCATTTGGTTAAATGTTAACAAGTTGCATCTCTGGTCATTTTCAACCTTTGTTATATTAAACAAAGATAATTTACATTGTGCTGTAGATGTGTCTGGGGAGGGCTGGATCATCTACTAGAATATAAGTCACCATATGAAACCAGAACAAACAGATCAAACTGAAATGATCTGAGCTACACAACTTTTCCAGGTAACGACAAACTGGTGGAGAGACAGAGAGAGAAAGTTTCAACATTGACTGAGGCAGTTTGAACAGATGTAGAATGAAATATGGCATTAATTTCATATTTTCCCTCAGGTTGACGACATGGCCTCTGATTCAATAGAGATGGCTGCCCTGGGTCGACCTTTCACCTTGGGGATGCTCTACGATGCTCGTAAAGATGTACTGATCCCAGGTAAAACATTACTCATGTTATATTACACTGAAAGCTGTAAATAACTTAAAAGGGTGGGTGAATATAACAAAGTATATTTACTCAAGTATTTAAGTACAGTTTGAGGTACTTGTGAGTAATCGAGTATTTCCATGTGCTGCTACTTTCTACATCTCAGAGGGAGATATTGTACTTTCTACTCCACTACATTTATTTAACAGCTTTAGTTACTTTTCAGATGAAGATTTGACACAATGAATAAGCTCTCCTCTAATACAACACATTGTTAAAGATGAAACCAGTGGTTTTATAGTAACTTTGATTGATTACCTAAACTCAGTAATCTTAAAATATGAGACGGAGAACAGAAGTCGTCGAACAGCCAACTGGGATCTTTATTCAGCAACAGATACAAACAGTAACGAACGGCAAAACAGCCCCGAGGCACGCCCTTACAGACCTTTTATACCATTGATTGCGTATGGTGTGGTGTGTCATTGTGTGCGTGCACCAGGTCAAGTTGACCTGGCATGTTCAGGCTAATTCTCAGTTCCTGGAATTCTATTCTCAAGTGACGGTGGCCAGATTTCCCTGGAAATATTAAACATGGTGAAAAACAACTCCTTATAAGGAGTTGATGGAATAAACATGGTAAGGCCTGTTGAGCAATCTACTAACCTTTCGCCTCTACTGGTGTTTTTCCTCGTTCTCCTTTCTAATACACACAAATGTAGGATTTGCTCCTACAGTTTCCAACCTTTTGACACCTAACAAAAAGCATGGTGTAGTCAGACTCACATGCCTGATATCAAGCTATATATGCCTGATATAAAGGCAGGCATTTATTAATAAGTAACGTTGTTACTCATTAAACAAATATAAGTGTGCGAGACAATGTGCAGGAGCCTTTTTCATTTCTTTATAGCACCTTCCTCCTATGCACCTGCCACTACTCAGGTATGCAGAGATTCCTTTCTTTTTATTTTGGAGAACCAAAATCTAAAGAAGAACAATCAGAAAAAAAGTCCAAAACCCTTAAAATAGATTATCAGAACTTTGTGTTGTCTTCTTTTCTCTCCCATTAATCATCTCATGAAAAAGACAGGCACTTTAAAAATCTCCTCAGGTGATTGGGGGAACCATCTGTCTGTCACTGTCTGTCACTGTCTCACCTTGTGAGGCAGCTGGATTCATGAGATCACATGAGAATCCTGATAGTATGCTGATGATCTGAACCACTGGTGGTTTGGTCACGGACACAAGTGCACAACTTGGAGCCTGATAAGACAGACTCTTGCAATATCTCATGATGTTGTGATCTTGTGAATCCAGCTGCCTCACAAAGTAACATCATTGCATGAAACTCATAGAAATGTTTTTAAATCAAAGAACCAGACTGCAAAGTTTACACACCAGGTGTTGCATATAGGAGTATTGAGTGTGTACTGCACAGTGGCTGTTTAGGTAATACATTTGCATTATTATAACCATGTAGAGTCCTCTCTATATCAGTGATACTCATTTCACCAAATCACACCAGTCCTTGTGAAATAATGTTTTGGAGATGTCTGTTCATTCCCTCACTGATTTAGTTTTTATCAAGTGAAGTCATTACCAAACCTCTCCTCAGTTATCTTAGATTTGAACTAGCAAGCAAAACTAGCTGCATAAATATATTTTAAGGGGAGATAACAACAGACCCTTAGTACTCTACCAAAACAATAATTCATGTTAACTGACATTGTGTCGTACAGCTGTTAGCAGCAACAACAGTTGTGTCTTATATCTTGTAGAAAGAAAATATAAGACACAAATGACTCTTCAAAGCAGAGTCATTTCATGTGTGTTAAAGCATTAAATTAGTTAAGCAGTAAAATGCAATGTGCTTTAAAGTCATATAAAACCATCAAACACAATTCAATACTGAAAACATAACCCCAAAAACATCCTGTACCTCATAGACATGTTTATGTACTACTAAATGGATTTAGTTAATATCTTACAAAGGAAAGTTTATTGCTGCCTGGATGATGCTTTTTCTAATCTGTATGATACGACATTGTTGTACTGATTGTATTCTCTTGAACTCCTAGGTAGGTAGTTAAAGTGCTGGACTTTCCCCAAAGAGTGAGTTTTAAGTCCTGTGTCAGAAACACTTTCCAAACCTTTACCAATTCTTTGAGTTGCCTTAATTGACCTCTAAAAATATTTAGTTGCCAAAAATAGATAATTTATAAAAGCAAATTAAATATGGAACATTATGCTGATGCATTCATTAAAAACATGGCCATGTCCTGTTGATAAGAAATTCTGATTTTGACACACATGCACCTGATGCTATATTTTAAAAAGCCTGGATTCAAGTATGAAACTAACTTTAAAAAGCTCCTATTCTCAATCATGAACATAATCTGGGCACCATTAGATATTTTTCAAAGATATTTGTAAAATAGAAGAATGAAGTCATTTTCCCATGTCATTTGGTTAAATGTTAACAAGTTGCATCTCTGGTCATTTTCAACCTTTGTTATATTAAACAAAGATCATTTACGTTGTGCTGTAGATGTGTCTGGAGATTGCTGGATCATCTACTAGAATATAAGTCACCATATGAAACCAGAACAAACAGATCAAACTGAAATGATCTGAGCTACACAACTTTTCCAGGTAACGACAAACTGGTGGAGAGACAGAGAGAGAAAGTTTCAACATTGACTGAGGCAGTTTGAACAGATGTAGAATGAAATATGGCATTAATTTTATATTTTCCCTCAGGTTGACGACATGGCCTCTGATTCAATAGCGATGGCTGCCCTGGGTCGACCTTTCACCTTGGGGATGCTCTACGATGCTCGTAAAGATGTACTGATCCCAGGTAAAACATTACTCATGTTATATTACACTGAAAGCTGTAAATAACTTAAAAGGGTGGGTGAATATAACAAAGTATATTTACTCAAGTATTTAAGTACAGTTTGATGTACTTGTGAGTAATCGAGTATTTCCATGTGCTGCTACTTTCTACATCTCAGAGGGAGATATTGTACTTTCTACTCCACTACATTTATTTAACAGCTTTAGTTACTTTTCAGATGAAGATTTGACACAATGAATAAGCTCTCCTCTAATACAACACATTGTTAAAGATGAAACCAGTGGTTTTATAGTAACTTTGATTGATTACCTAAACTCAGTAATCTTAAAATATGAGACGGAGAACAGAAGTCGTCGAACAGCCAACTGGGATCTTTATTCAGCAACAGATACAAACAGTAACGAACGGCAAAACAGCCCCGAGGCACGCCCTTACAGACCTTTTATACCATTGATTGCGTATGGTGTGGTGTGTCATTGTGTGCGTGCACCAGGTCAAGTTGACCTGGCATGTTCAGGCTAATTCTCAGTTCCTGGAATTCTATTCTCAAGTGACGGTGGCCAGATTTCCCTGGAAATATTAAACATGGTGAAAAACAACTCCTTATAAGGAGTTGATGGAATAAACATGGTAAGGCCTGTTGAGCAATCTACTAACCTTTCGCCTCTACTGGTGTTTTTCCTCGTTCTCCTTTCTAATACACACAAATGTAGGATTTGCTCCTACAGTTTCCAACCTTTTGACACCTAACAAAAAGCATGGTGTAGTCAGACTCACATGCCTGATATCAAGCTATATATGCCTGATATAAAGGCAGACATTTATTAATAAGTAACGTTGTTACTCATTAAACAAATATAAGTGTGCGAGACAATGTGCAGGAGCCTTTTTCATTTCTTTATAGCACCTTCCTCCTATGCACCTGCCACTACTTAGGTATGCAGAGATTCCTTTCTTTTTATTTTGGAGAACCAAAATCTAAAGAAGAACAATCAGAAAAAAAGTCCAAAACCCTTAAAATAGATTATCAGAACTTTGTGTTGTCTTCTTTTCTCTCCCTTCAATCATCTCATGAAAAAGACAGGCACTTTAAAAATCTCCTCAGGTGATTGGGGGAACCATCTGTCTGTCACTGTCTGTCACTGTCTCACCTTGTGAGGCAGCTGGATTCATGAGATCACATGAGAATCCTGATAGTATGCTGATGATCTGAACCACTGGTGGTTTGGTCACGGACACAAGTGCACAACTTGGAGCCTGATAAGACAGACTCTTGCAATATCTCATGATGTTGTGATCTTGTGAATCCAGCTGCCTCACAAAGTAACATCATTGCATGAAACTCATAGAAATGTTTTTAAATCAAAGAACCAGACTGCAAAGTTTACACACCAGGTGTTGCATATAGGAGTATTGAGTGTGTACTGCACAGTGGCTGTTTAGGTAATACATTTGCATTATTATAACCATGTAGAGTCCTCTCTATATCAGTGATACTCATTTCACCAAATCACACCAGTCCTTGTGAAATAATGTTTTGGAGATGTCTGTTCATTCCCTCACTGATTTAGTTTTTATCAAGTGAAGTCATTACCAAACCTCTCCTCAGTTATCTTAGATTTGAACTAGCAAGCAAAACTAGCTGCATAAATATATTTTTAAGGGGAGATAACAACAGACCCTTAGTACCCTACTAAAACAATAATTCATGTTAACTGACATTGTGCCGTACAGCTGTTAGCAGCAACAACAGTTGTGTCTTATATCTTGTAGAAAGAAAATATAAGACACAAATGACTCTTCAAAGCAGAGTCATTTCATGTGTGTTAAAGCATTAAATTAGTTAAGCAGTAAAATGCAATGTGCTTTAAAGTCATATAAAACCATCAAACACAATTCAATACTGAAAACATAACCCCAAAAACATCCTGTACCTCATAGACATGTTTATGTACTACTAAATGGATTTAGTTAATATCTTACAAAGGAAAGTTTATTGCTGCCTGGATGATGCTTTTTCTAATCTGTATGATACGACATTGTTGTACTGATTGTATTCTCTTGAACTCCTAGGTAGGTAGTTAAAGTGCTGGACTTTCCCCAAAGAGTGAGTTTTAAGTCCTGTGTCAGAAACACTTTCCAAACCTTTACCAATTCTTTGAGTTGCCTTAATTGACCTCTAAAAATATTTAGTTGCCAAAAACGGATAATTTATAAAAGCAAATTAAATATGGAACATTATGCTGATGCATTCATTAAAAACATGGCCATGTCCTGTTGATAAGAAATGCTGATTTTGACACACATGCACCTGATGCTATATTTTAAAAAGCCTGGATTCAAGTATGAAACTAACTTTAAAAAGCTCCTATTCTCAATCATGAACATAATCTGGGCACCATTAGATATTTTTCAAAGATATTTGTAAAATAGAAGAATGAAGTCATTTCCCATGTCACAGTTGCATTAACATATAGAAGAAAAATATCAAATGAGTTTCCATATCATGAAGTTGTAATGTGTATGACATACACATTTTATTTTCTATTTCAATCTAAAGATATGAATCATGACATTTATGCTGTGCTGGAGGTGTGTCAAGGGGCGAGTCCAGAGAGGGCTGGGTCATCTACTAGAATATAAGTCACCATATGAAACCAGAACAGACAGATCAAACTGGCAGCTCCAGTTCGAAGCCACACTGAACTTACCTGAACTACACAACTTTTCCAGGTAAGGACAAACTGGTGGAGAGACAGGGAGAGAAAGTTGCAACATTGACTGAGGCAGTTTGAACAGATGTAGATGAAATATGGCATTAATTTCATATTTTCCCTCAGGTTGACGACATGGCCTCTGATCAACTAGAGATGGCTGCCCTGGGTCGACCTTTCACCTTAGGGATGCTCTACGATGCTCGCAAAGATGCACTGATCCCAGGTAAGACATTACTCATGTTACATTACACTGAAAGCTGTAAATAAGTTAACAAGGTCCATACTTTTTGTTTCAAGTAGTAGCGGAATATAATAATACCGATTTTTTTACATCAGCCTTAGCCGATGACCGATATGTGCTGCCGATTTTTTTGAGCCGATATTTGAAGCCGATATTGCTTTTTCTCCCTCCATTTAAATGATAAAAATGCCATAATGATAACAAATGTTACACAAGTCTCAATTTAACCAAGAAAAGAAACATTTATTCACGAAATTAACAAATTAACAATTGTATTGCAGAACATAAATAGATAAAAATAAGAACATAAATATGTAAGCATAAATAAAATAATTACAATATTGCACACACTAGCAATAAGCACCATAATCTTTTTAAGTAAAGTGCACTAGGTAATCTTGTAATGACACAAGAGTGTAAGTAATGTGTAGCCAGAAATACAAAAAAACAACAATTTAAAAAGAAATGTGCATAATCTGTATATTAACCCACATCAAGTACCTGAGTATTCGTTACCCCCCCCCACCCCACCCCTCACTAAAAGTTCTTAGTACTCCCAGTTTAAGAGCTGCAGGTTGTATTGCAGGAAACAGAGACGCTCTGCAGGGTTCAATTTCTTATCAGCCATTTCTTTAAAAAGAAGAAACAAAAACACAAATTCAGTATATTGTTATCTAGTGCTTTCATCTTAAATTCATTATATCACCCCAATATTATGTGCAGATCATTTGGGTGCATGAGGGTAACAGTAGTGTGCAAGGGTCAAAAGGCTTTCATCAACATCTACAACACAGCCCTGATGATACATTGTTTGCTGATGGATACTATTACAAGCCAAATAGACATAATCTGGTTATCACAAAATGTAAAATAAAATGTTACTAGGTTAATTAGGTTCATTGTGAACTAATTTTAATATTTTTTTAAGAAAACAATAAACTCTAAAAAGTAGTCGAAATAAATTTTTTAATTTGTAAAAGAAGACTGCCATGGTTTCCATCTTTTCTACATAAAATAAAATGTTTTATTCTGCCGCCTATTATGCAAAGACAACAAACTAGTAGGATGGTAAAATAACGTTGATGTCAGATGCACTTTAAACAACAGATTGTTAAGTTCTGCTCTAAAAACAAGCAACATGTTGCACCTATGTTTGTTGCATTATCAACTTTAACACGAATAAATATTCAACCACACATAAACCATTTCTCCCATCATACTTCTAAAAGCTCTTCGAGACATGGAGCAGCTCACACACACACCTGTGATGTCTGCTCCGTCCCGCTCTCAGTCAGAGTGAGAGAGAGACAAACACACATGCATTTGGCATTTGTGTTTTCACTTTCAAAGTGTAAGGCAAGGCAGTTTTATTTATATAGCGCATTTCATACACAATGGCAACTCAATGTGCTTTACATAAAAAAGAAACATTAAAACATACAATTACCCCCCCATAATAAAAACAAAGTACAGAAAAATAGAAAGACATACATAAAATGCTGGAATAGAGCATTAAATATAAGATTGCAGCATAAACTAATAAATTAGCTTTAAAATCATTAAAAGGACATAGAGTGCAAATTAAAGATTAAAATGTAAAGTGCTTTAAAAGAGCTCAATCATAAGCTCAGGAGAAGAGAAATGTTTTTAACCTGGATTTAAAAATGATTTCAGTTCTGCTGGTAGTTTGTTCCAGTTGTGTAAAAGCTGCTTCATCATGTTTAGTTTGAACTCTGGGCTCAACTATCTGACCTGAGTCAGTAGATCTCAGAGCTCTGGGCTCAACTATCTGACCTGAGTCAGTAGATCTCAGAGCTCTGGGCTCGACTATCTGACCTGAGTCAGTAGATCTCAGAGCTCTGGGCTCGACTATCTGACCTGAGTCAGTAGATCTCAGAGCTCTGGGCTCAACTATCTGACCTGAGTCAGTAGATCTCAGAGCTCTGGGCTCAACTATCTGACCTGAGTCAGTAGATCTCAGAGCTCTGGGCTCAACTATCTGACCTGAGTCAGTAGATCTCAGAGCTCTGGGCTCAACTATCTGACCTGAGTCAGTAGATCTCAGAGCTCTACTGGGTTTATATTCTACTAACATGTCATTCATGTATTCTGGACCTAAACCATTCAGTGATTTGTAGACCAGTAGCAGAACTTTAAAATCTATTCTATAGCTGACTGGGAGCCAGTGTAAAGACTTTAGAACTGACTGGGAGCCAGTGTAAAGACTTTAGAACTGACTGGGAGCCAGTGTAAAGACTTTAGAACTGACTGGGAGCCAGTGTAAAGACTTTAGAGCTGACTGGGAGCCAGTGTAAAGACTTTAGAACTGACTGGGAGCCAGTGTAAAGACTTTAGAGCTGACTGGGAGCCAGTGTAAAGACTTTAGGGCTGACTGGGAGCCAGTGTAAAGACTTTAGAACTGACTGGGAGCCAGTGTAAAGACTTTAGGGCTGACTGGGAGCCAGTGTAAAGACTTTAGAGCTGACTGGGAGCCAGTGTAAAGACTTAAGAACTGACTGGGAGCCAGTGTAAAGACTTTAGAACTGACTGGGAGCCAGTGTAAAGAATTTAGAGCTGACTGGGAGCCAGTGTAAAGACTTTAGAACTGACTGGGAGCCAGTGTAAAGAATTTAGAGCTGACTGGGAGCCAGTGTAAAGACTTTAGAACTGACTGGGAGCCAGTGTAAAGACTTTAGAACTGACTGGGAGCCAGTGTAAAGACTTTAGAACTGACTGGGAGCCAGTGTAAAGACTTTAGAACTGACTGGGAGCCAGTGTAAAGACTTTAGAGCTGACTGAGAGCCAGTGTAAAGACTTTAGAACTGACTGGGAGCCAGTGTAAAGACTTTAGAGCTGACTGGGAGTCAGTGTAAAGACTTTAGAACTGGAGTAATGTGCTCTGATCTCTTTGTTCTGGTTAAAACTCGAGCTGCAGCGTTCTGAATGAGCTGCAGCTGTTTAATGCTTTTTTGTGGGAGTCCAGTCAGAAGACCGTTACAGTAGTCGAGTCTACTTGAGATGAAAGCATGAATCAACTTCTCCTGGTCTGTTTGAGACATAAAACCCTTCACTCTGGATATGTTCTTAAGCTGATAGAAGGCTGTTTTGGTGATTGATTTGATATGACTGCTGAGGCAATAACACCGGTAATTTATAGGTTAAAAATACTTTAAAGTGTGAAAACTTACCGATCTCTTACGGGAGCCGCGTTGTTGTTGTTGGCAGTCTTCCAGCTGCACGCTGCCAGTAAGGGAGGGGCGTGCGCTTCACGTGCTCTCCAGCACCTCCAACAACACAGGGCTTCCGGTAAACGTGGCTATCTGTAAATTTCCCGGCCGATGCCGATACCAGTAAAAAACGCGAATATCGGTGTATCGGTTGACCCTTACTTGTGAGTGATCGAGTATTTCCATGTGATGCTACTTTCTACATCTCAGAGGGAAATATTGTACTTTCTACTCCACTACATTTATTTAACAGCTTTAGTTACTTTTCAGATGAAGATTTGACACAATGAATAAGCTCTCCTCTAATGCAACACATTGTTAAAGATGAAACCAGTGGTTTCCAACCTTTTGACACCTAACAAAAAGCAGGGTGTAGTCAGACTCACATGCCTGATATCAAGCTATATATGCCTGATATAAAGGCAGGCATTTATTAATAAGTAACGTTGTTACTCATTAAACAAATATAAGTGTGCGAGGCAATGTGCAGGAGCTTTTTTAATTTTTTAATTGCACCTTCCTCCTATGCACCTGCCACTACTCAGGTATGCAGAGATTCCTTTCTTTTTATTTTGGAGAACCAAAATCTAAAGAAGAACAATCAGAAAAAAAGTCCAAAACCCTTAAAATAGATTATCAGAACTTTGTGTTGTCTTCTTTTCTCTCCCATTAATCATCTCATGAAAAAAGACTTCACAGGTGATTGTGACAGTGACATCTGTCTGGCAGCTGGATTCATGAGATCACATGAGAATCCTGATAGTATGCTGATGATCTGAACCACTGGTGGTTTGGTCACGGACACAAGTGCACAACTTGGAGCCTGATAAGACAGACTCTTGCAATATCTCATGATGTTGTGATCTTGTGAATCCAGCTGCCTCACAAAGTAACATCATCATTGCATGAAATGTTTTTAAATCAAAGAACCAGACTGCACAGTTTACACACCAGATGTTGTATAAGAGTATTGAGTGTGTACTACACAGTGGCTGTTTAGGTAATACATTTGCATTATTATAACCATGTAGAGTCCTCTCTATATCAGTGATACTCATTTCACCAAATCACACCAGTCCTTGTGAAATAATGTTTTGGAGATGTCTGTTCATTCCCTCACTGATTTAGTTTTTATCAAGTGAAGTCATTACCAAACCTTTACTCAGTTATCTTAGATTTGAACTAGCAAGCAAAACTAGCTGCATAAATATATTTTAAGGGGAGATAACAACAGGCCCTTAGTACCCTACTAAAACAATAATTCATGTTAACTGACATTGTGTCGTACAGCTGTTAGCAGCAACAACAGTTGTGTCTTATATCTTGTAGAAAGAAAATATAAGACACAAATGACTCTTCAAAGCAGAGTCATTTCATGTGTGTTAAAGCATTAAATTAGTTAAGCAGTAAAATGCAATGTGCTTTAAAGTCATGTAAAACCATCAAACACAATTCAATACTGAAAACATAACCCCAAAAACATCCTGTACCTCATAGACATGTTTATGTACTACTAAATGGATTTAGTTAATATCTTACAAAGGAAACCTTATTGCTGCCTGGCAAAACTTTTTCTAATCTGTATGATACGACATTATTGTACTGATTCTCTTGAACTCCTAGGTAGGTAGTTAAAGTGCTGGACTTTCACCCCAAAGAGTGAGTTTTAAGTCCTGCGTCAATAACACTTTGGTTCAGGTTAAGCAATAACTGTTCATTTGATTAAATGTTAACATGTTGCATCCCTTGTCATTTTCAACTTTATTAATATTAAACAAAGGTGGAAATCTTCTTTCTGAACCTTTACCAACTGATTTAAATCCCATCACACACAAAATAAAAGTTCTGGCCATTATTGATTAATTATTATGCACATACACTATATGGCTATAAAGGGGCATTAATGGCGCTTTTCCACTACACAGTTCCAGCATGACTCTACTCGGCTCGGCTCGACTCAACTAGTCGAGTCGCGCTGGTGCCTGGTACCTGCTACTTTTGTAGTACCTGCTCTGCTGAGGTTCCAAGCGAGCCGAGCCGATACTAAAATGTGACGTCAACAGACTACCGGCATAATGATTTGCTATTTCTTTTGGTCTTATTTGTGCAGTTTTGGCAGCTTCAAGAGTTATGCAATCTTTTTGTGAATTTGCGTGACAGCATTCAAATTCTGTGCCATAGTTTCTCAGCAAAGTTTAATATATAAAGAGTTTTAAGGAGTAGCCACAATATAACTACTGCTATGTGATAGCAATAATACTGTAATATTAACAGGCACAGCACATTTAACAGACAGCTACAACTGTGGCTACAGTGGTGATATACTGTCACAACTTGTCAGCTCAGAGACTGGAAATTGTTCATTGAGTAGGAAGTTTAGCTGTATGTACTACTGTTCATGTTCATCTTGAAGTTTGGTTTTTACTTATTTTAATAAATGTTTTTTTAAATTTTCTACAGGTTTCACATTGTGGGATACCAAATGTTTACAAGAGAACACAGTTGAAAACTCTCAGCGCAGCAGTAACTTTCAGGTTACATCATCTGACTCCATTGAATCCAAGTCCTCCCTGCTGGATGTTGAAGCTTCTCTTAAGGCCAGTTTCTTGTGTGGACTGATTGAAGTTGGAGGATCTGCCAAGTACCTGAATGATCAGAAGAAATTCAAGAATCAGAGCAGAGTGACATGTCAATACAAAACTACCACCAAGTTCAAGCAGTTGTCCATGACTAAACTTGCAATCCTGGACGAGCAACAGGAAGTTGATATTGAGAAGAGCTCAGCAACACACGTGGTCACTGGCATCCTTTATGGAGCAAATGCTGTCTTTGTATTTGACAGTGAGAAGTTAGATGCTAGCAAAGTTCAGGAGATCCAGGGCAGCATGGAAGCTGCGATAAAGAAGATTCCATTATTTAGCGTTGAGGGGAAAGTTTCGATCAAGATGACTGAAGAAGAAAAAGCCCTGACAAACACATTCTCCTGCAAATTCTTCGGGGATCTCATTCTTGAAAGCAACCCTGCAACATTTGAAGAGGCAGTGAAGACCTATGTAGAGCTTCCAAAGCTACTGGGAGAAAAGGGCGAGAACACTGTTCCACTGAAGGTCTGGCTGATGCCGCTGAAGAATTTGGATTCCAAAGCTGCTGAGCTGAAGGCTAAGGTCAGCACTGGATTAGTGACAGAAGCGGAAGATACTCTTGAAGATCTTAGGCAGATAAAAATGAGATGCAATGATTGTCTGGCAGACAACGTGTCAGATAACTTTCCACAGATTCACAAAAGTCTGAAAAGTTTCCAAAGACAGCGTAATAATTACACATCTGCACTTCAGCAGGCCATGGCGAAGACAGTCATCTCCATCCGTGAAGGCAAGGAAGATGAGAGCTCACTGAAGAAACTCTTTGAAGACAGAGACAAGTCACCATTCAGTCATGAAAAACTAAGCAAGTGGCTGGATCACAAAGAGAGAGAGATCAATGTCATTGGGTCCTGTGTAGACATGATGGAGGGAACAAACACAAAGATCGTCCAAAGTCAGTCAGAGTTGGATGAAGAGGTTCTTGCTCCAGGTGTAGAAGATGCTCTGTGCTTTGTCTTCACCTCTCTGGAAAGTGCTGACAGCTGCCTTAAAGCGATGCAGAACTACTCACATTCACTTGAATTAAGAAGTTCTGATGAAGAACCCTGGTACTTCTCAAATGAAGTGTTAACCAAAATGAGAGAAAAAGCCAAAGCTTTCCATGATCTTGCCAAACCTCTCAAGAACAGCAGCACTGTCCGTTTCCTTGCAACAGCCATAGCAAATGAGAAACACGAAGGAGCGACCATCTACCATTACAATGAGGGCATTCTGGTCACTGATGATTTCTCAAAGCCTGACGTCCCTTCTGTGAAGATGATCAAAGACAAAACTGCTTTAATGTGGTGTAAGTCATTTTTTATGCATTTTCTTTACTTTAATACTTTTTTAGTTAAGTATTAACTTACCATTAAGTATTTTATGCTTAATTTGTTCAAGAACATACATACAGTTTCCCATAAACTATATGAAGCGGTGAAAAAAGAAAACCCTATATTCACTAGGGGTGTGCATCTCTCCAATGTAAAACGATCTGATATATATCTAAATAGTATGTATCTAAGTAGTACGATACGGATTAGTAACGATATATTTTAAAATGGAATGGTGCGATTAGATTAGGTATAATTAGATGGGATATAATGTAATCTGATATAGTTCTTTGCTTAAAGTAGACATTAATATACATTATAAATTAAAATAAGTCAATCCCATGAATGTGGCATTGCTTACCTTCAAACAGATATATTATATAAAAGACCAGGGAACAAGTATTTTTGTTATTTTTGACATGTATCAGTTCAGAACCATGTCAATGTGTTTATGACTGTAATATATTGCATGCTGAGAACTTTGCAAACAGGGATGGGCAGTATTTCTAATACATGTATTTAAAATACATATTTAAAATACAAAATACTATTTTGTAAACTGCCTTGGGGAAAGACGTATTTTGTAGTATTTTGAAAATACAGAACAAAAAAATACAGTATTTTATTTTGATACATTTTTAAGGTGAGTATTTGGTGTTTTATTTGGAAATACATTTAGATGTATTTGTGCCCACCCCTGGTTGCAAAGCCCCCCTGACAATGAGAACAAACTTAATCAATCTTCATTATTGGCAAATATTACAGCCACAGAAACTAGTAAGGAGGTGAAAGAAATAAAACATTTAGAGAGTGTTCTGTGTACGTTCAGATCAGAAAATGAGCTTCTGAGGTAAAAAAAATATATAATAACAGAATTTAAAAGGACATCCCTTGTCTCATTTTTAATGTCATAAGTGCTGAGCCAACAGAAGAGAATTAAGGCAAAATCGGTATCCAGCCAAACCTCTTCCAAACTTTGGATTTCAAAGTTAAAGCTGCATCATGTCTTTCCCTTGCAAGCAGAGCGCTATTAGTTTTAGTTTTATGCGAGAGTGAGAAAGTGAGAGAGAGAGGAGAGAGAGCTGCAGACAGGAGCAGACGGAGCTTTCCGGGGGTGTGTGTACCGATGCACTCGCAGCCTTTCTTTCAAAATCGATTTTCTAATTCCAATCAGGTATTTGTTACATCCCTTAAATTCACATTTATACACTAGCATTGAAAAGTCGGTGATCACTCAGAGGTTTACATGTTTTCAATAGATATTGACACTTTTTTTCAACAAGGTGGCATTACATTGATTTGAATATATAGCCAACACACTGCTGAAAAAGAGTTTTTTTACTACACCATAACCATGCTGACATACGTATTACATGGTGTGAATATCATTATTATGAGTGCTTTTGTAAAGTGCTGTGGATGGTGATGATGATGAAGAGTAACAGACTGTGTTTTGTTCTCTCCATCAGACGCCTGTGATCTCTCCCTGGACCCAAACACAGCAAACAACAACCTTATTCTATCTGATGGCAACAAGAAGGTGACACGAGGAGCATGGCAGGACTATCCTTATCACCCAGAGAGGTTTGATGTTTCCTTTCAGGTGTTGTGCAAAGAGGGGCTGACTGGGCACCATTACTGGGAGGTTGAGTTGAGTGATGGTTATAAAGAAGATAAAGCTGTAGGTGTTGTGTACAAACAAACTGTCAGGAAAGGGAAATACATTTTTTTAGGAACTAATGCTCAGTCTTGGTGTTTTGGTGTCAATATGGGTCGAAATGTACCAGCACTTTTTTCAGGGCACAATGATAAGTGGGACCATTACCCTCTTCCCTCTACTGTCGTCAAACGTGTCGGAGTGTATCTGGACTGGCCTAGTGGCACTCTGTCCTTTTACAATGTCTCCTCTAACAACCTGAGTCACCTCTACACCCACCATGCTCATTTCACAAGGCCTCTTTACCCTGCCTGCTACATTAACAGTCAAACCGGCTCTCTGTTCTTTTGCCCTGTTGACTAAGAACAGTGATAAAGTGATGAAGTGAGTCTTGATCTGTCTTTAAACTCACCAATCATGGTGGAGTGTAACTAAGTAAATTTACTCAGGCGCTGTATTTTCTCATATTATCTTTGAACTTCTACTTTACTACATATCAGAGGGAGATATTATACTTTTTAACCCCTTACATATTGTACTGGCTACTTTTAAGATTTAATATTTGATGCATAAAACATATGATCAGTTTGTAAAATATTCTTTGTTATTGGAAATACCATCCAACAGAAACTCAAGTGTCTCTCTTTTGAATTTAAAAATGTATCTTGCTTTTGTTAAATTTCACCACTCACTCACGAAGCTCAAAGTTTCGTCTGTGACAAAGTCTTATCTTTTGTTTTTGAATGTTCAGTTGTTGCTATTTTGTTTCTTATGCACACAAAAAAAAGCAAAAAGAAGAAAAGCAACAAAAAAAGGTAATGCATTTAAAGGATCTATATTAGGGAGTAACAGTCTCTTGTTTTTTTTTTAATTTCATGATAACTAGACTCACCACTCACTCACTAAGGGCAAAGTTTCTTCTGTGGCAATGTCCACAGTTGGGTACGGTAACATTATTTTTAGTTTAGCTTTTTTACCTTATTAAAACTTTACAGTAGCATTAGTTTAGACTTGAATAATTGCATTTAAATCATTTGTTAATTTTGAAGTCATCTGATTATATTGTAATTATGTGTGAGTATTTTTTAATTCCAAGTTGATTTTATGGGTGTAGTAGCTGCATGGTAAATAACATTATGTCACCAACATGGCGTCTACAGGAAATCTGATTATGTTTTAGAGAAACATGATATATGTGGTTTAACTGTCTTCTACTTTTATCAATAAGAAATGAATATTTGCTACATTACACATTGATTAGCTCAAGCAATGCACTTAATTTTGTATCTACTAATAAGGTGAAACATTGAGTAGCTGAAGTGCCTGTAGCTTAATATTATAACTGTTCATTTATCTTTATCTTCATTTACTGGAGGTTTCATTTATGCATATAAAGTTGGGGAAGAGGAAGGAAAGAGGAGGGAAATGTTTTTTGTCTTTCAGACATGGTTGGACAATAGTGGTGAGGGGTGACAAAGTTTTATCTTTTGTTTTTTAATGTTCAGTTGTTGCTGTTTTGTTTTTTGTATACACACAAAAAAAATTAAAAAGAAGAAAATCCAAAAAAAAAAGTTAACGCATTTAAAGGATCTATATTACCAAAATATCAACAATGAATGACAAAGTGATGATTCCAGTTTTATGTTTTAATCTTTCTAACACAAGTATAATGTACCACTCAGGAAACCTCTGCTGGTCTTTGTTTATCTGGTTGTGGTTCTGGACCTTCTGCTCTGAGCTTGACCAAGAGTCCTTTTACTCACTGTGGTGATCTGATGCTGCAGTCACAACATTGGCTTTAACATGGTGTTTAGATTTTGAAAATGTTGCTGATGTTTATAGAGCTGAAGATCTGCTGGATTGTAACTTCGTAACATTTCTGTAACACCTGTTGAACATTTGTAAAACACCAATAAAGTGGAGTCCTGAGTTGAACACTGTGTGCAGTTTGGTTATTTGCTGTTTGTTGGGGAAATACAGTTTGGAGTAAAACAGATACAAAAATGTATTTTGTATCTGGAGTGGTCCACTGGCTCCTGTAACACACTGACACACCAAATGCACTGAGTCTGTTTATCCAGTTATGCAGATCTGGTTGAAATCAAATAATCTTGTCCTGAGTACGTTTTAAATAGGAGCAGTAAGAGCACAAACATTTTGCACATAGTTCTTGGTTCATTTTCTACTTTGTGGGGCTTTTTTAGTGCCACAGGTTTGCAGCTCCGAGGCACTCCTCTCCAGCAGTAATGCTGCAGAGGAGTGCCTCGGGGCTAAGCACTCTCTTAATCTTCTCCATACTTATTATTTTTCCACCAAATTTCAGCGCGTAACTCGTCCCACAGCTTTGAGAAAACCCCGACAATATATACATCAAAACGTGTGGCTCGATTGGGAAAGAGGTGCTATGAATTTTGGTGTTGAAATTCCAATTTTTCCCAAAGTTATTAGGAATAATTCTCCATTGGAAATGAATGGGAACCCAAAAAATGTCCCCTTAATTTCACCTTTTTTTGGAGTGACCTAGCTCCCTTATACCTGCACATAGAGATGTGATTCAAACTTTAAAACGGAGGAAAACTTGTGCTCTCTCCAAAATACCAAACTGTTTTTAAATAACATGTAAACTTTTCAAACTATGAGCAGTCAAACAAGTGGTGGAAATCACTTTTTCTTCAAAGTTAGAGTGGGAGCAGCAGTTAGCTTGAGTGCGAGAACCAGTAAAAATAACCTTAATTTCTATTTTTAACTCGAGCTCACGGCCAAACCGTGAAAAGGAGACAAATAATTTTAGTTCAAAATGTAGACATAGGTGTTGGGATTCATAAAATGTGACGTTGACAGGCGGGGTCTGCATAAAACTTAAACGGGGGGGCCGAGACCGGCAGCAATACCTGTTTCGCTCCCCATTGACCCTAATGTAATCGTCTTTTTTTTTCAAAAGAGTCTCACTCTGTGTTCACACTGAGCGTACTCGCTCATTTTAAGGAATATCTGAATAAAGTAAACACTGTCATAATCTGCCGGCTTGTCAGAAGCCAAATTCTGGGGACATTTTGAGAATTTTTCCCAAGCAGATTCTCACATCACCATAGCAACCATTGGGCCTTAGCTGCCCATAGCAACTGTAGGGCCTTAGCTGCCCTTAGCAACCTGTCGCTGGGCAGAAACTTAGCTACTTTTTTGTGATTGGCTAATTCCTGTCTGTCTGTTTTGCCAGTTAACCGAGCTAGCAGCTTAATTTTGATCTAAGCAAAATGCAGAGCTGTAAAATGTACTTGAATCTGTGTTCTTTACTTTGTTTTTTCAATATTTTATCTTTAATAAACATGATATTCATAATGTACTGGTTTCAACCTGGTGCTCCATATGATCAATACATTATTTACACAGTATAGTTAGATGTTAGCCTGGCTAGGAGCCGTTCATTTCCTCTTATTTCAGGCGGGATCAACAAATGTCGATCAGATGCTTATGTACACTACTGGACAAACTTACAGCCAATCATATCAACGATACACAATGGTGTATTCAGAGCCTGTAGGGAGCAGCGCAAACACATCCTTTTTATGAAGGAAAAATCATGTAGCGCAAGTTTTTGTTCTATTTTCAAAGTGAACTTGCCTTCCAATTTATTTAGCACACAATCTACTGTTGCTTTGAACGGTTGCTGCACCTCGGTGGCCGCCATGCTGGACGGAAACAGAGTCACTCTTTTGAAGTTTGATTTAAACAGAAAACAAGCAAAGAAAACCTGACTGACCAATCTTAAATAGAGAGACATGGCTGAGTGTTACGTCTCTTCTGGAGTGGCTTGTCCAAAAAGGCCAAACACAATCACCAGAGTCAGTTTGTCCGTCAAAAATAATCAATTTATCAACAAAACCGCGAACCAAGAATCTCCAACTAAGGCTGATGGGCGAGCCAAAATTAACACAAAGAAGGGAAGACCCCCAGACCAGCCCACATAGGGCCATAGGATCTGGGCTCTTCCCTCTAACCTAAAACAGATGACAAACAGGACTACCAGTCCCATCAAGCCAAGAAAAAACTAAAAGAGGCAAACTAACAAAATCAACAGAGAGCACACAAACTGTTGCTGACAATGGGAGACAGAGAGAGAGAGATAGTGGTTCAGATCACTCCCCTGTCCTCTTTACAGGTGCTGCAACAATCATATTAATAAATATGTATATAAATATGATTAACATGTCATGTAAAACTGGTCCAGCAGGGGGGAGTATGTTACACTGACACCCATCCAAATAACACAAGGGGACCTACTGTATGTAAATAGCATGTATTTCTTTTACCCTGTTACAAGTTTGAATTTAAATATTTGTGGTATTAATCTTGAGGTGAATGGAAAACTATGAATAGTCTTTGTTTCTGTTTCCTCTTTGTCTTTTCTTAGTTTAGTTGTTCATTTTTGTTATAGCTCCATGGTTTATGCAACATTTTATCTCCATGGTGCCATCTTTGTGCAAAAGTTTTTTTCATGCATAAAAAAGTGACAAAAACACAACTAAACAACAACACTGAAATGATCGATCTTGCCAAAACATCAAGAACTTTTGTGATGTATTTTTGTGGTTCTGGACAAAACCATTAAACTCACATATAGATTAAGCACATAACATAGATGTTTTCTTTATTATAACATTAAGAATGGTCATTTTGCATTTTAGTGTAGACTTAAGTTAGACCCTTTATTTAAAGAGTAACCAGGCTGAAAAGTTGTGTTTTGCTGCCCTCTCTTTGTTGAAAGTTTTTAGTCTGTTTCACCTCTGTCAGAAGTCAGACCTGTACTATGATGCACCTGTAACCACACCCAGTAGTGAATACACCTGTACATGTTTATAGCAAGGTGAGAAGTGAACCACTGGAGGTCAGCAAACACAACATTTTCAGAGTGTTAAGTTACACTCTGAAAATCAAAATGTGGTCTGATGTAGTTTTCTCCATTCACTGGAAGTGTTAGAAACATTAGTGCCAGTGATGATTAAAATAACTGAAAATGTAATCAAACAAATATGTAGCTTATGTTGCTTATTATTTACATCAGGCCACAGATTTCTATCCACATCATCTACACCAGCTGTAACACCTGCTGCATAGAGCTTACACCAGTTGCAAAGTCATATCGAGTATATTTAACTTATTATTTAAAACAGTGGGGATCATCATTCTTAGGGTAATTAGTTTTACATTTCCATCTTTGGAAATTAAAGCAAAGAAAACAATCCAAAAATATATATAGACAATGTTATTCCTCTGTTGGGGAGGAATGAATAAAATATAGCCCCATTGATCATTTGGTATGTGCATATTGTTTTAAGATACAATTGAACATTTTTTAACCTGTCCTTTAAGTGAAAAAATATATGAAATAGGACCCTGACAAAACACGCCACATTAACCCAGAACCCTCAGTCTGCAGTTTATTACAGTAACAGTCACTCTTAGTTTTAGAATGACACCATTCAATTCAAGCCAGGATGAATCCATTACTGAGTTGATGAGTAATAATGTTAATATGGAAAATTGAAAAACTTAAGTTAGTTTATAATACACACACATTTCTGTGTTGGAAGTAATAGTTCTCATGTGTTGTGGATTGGTTTTTGTATTAATTCAAAAGACTGTAGGCCTGCATGTGTCAGTCTTATTCCCAAAAAGTGTGTGGTGTGTTTTCTTTTTCCAACTATGAATTATTCCTTTCACACTTATACGGAAGGCAATGCAAGCATACAGCAGGTGACTTGAATGTACTGACACAGTGTCCTAACATATGTAGAAAAGGTTGGTTAAGCTATTACATTAAACTGGCTAAAACAACTCTGCTCTGCTTATACAGTACATGAGGAAAACAAAACTTTACCTATGACCTATTGCCTATGCATTCGTGTTTATCTATAATAAAACACATAGGTTACAGTATATTGTTGTCATCAGGTTTTTGTCCATTCTTTCATCTCAGTACTTTTACAATATCAGAACCCATTAGCTATTGGCAGATGATGTATAGCCTGCATTCATTGCTGTACAGTGTGAATACAAGGATGTACTAAGAGAGCTGGATACAGCGTTGGAGGCATGTTCCATTCTTGCACATTCCCGAAGAGAACAGAGTTAACTCAAAAAGAAAGATTAGACATTGTAATGGAAAATGTATGTAAACTCTAACTTTGTCAAAAAGAGAATCACAAGATACTTTCTGCTTGCCATGAAAATTGTTTTCTAACTCTGTGTGCAACCAAACTGCAGAACTTTATGTCCTGTTCTATCTCTGCAACTATGTATTTCCTGCTTTCATTACCAGTAACTTGTGTTTTAGTGTTTGCTAACCAAGCTATCCATTCCCTCAGCTTGAGGTGATCATGCGCTGTCCTTGAACACTGATTGGTTGACGTCTCCCTGTCATGCATGAGGCGAACAAAGAACAATGGGTTGTTTCTTAGAGCGCGGGGGGGGGGGGGGGGGGGGGGCTGCCAATTCATGCCAGTTTAAACCTGCCGAGCATAAACTACCAAAGGTGTTGTTCATTGCAGTAACAGGAAACTAGATGAACAAAAGGATCATGTGTTCTCCCCATACACAAAAAAATTTACAGAATCCGCAAAGATTGACAAAATAATTGTTTTCACACTCATCTACTAAATCTTCTGTGTTTTATATAACAGCTACAACATTAAGAACCACCTGTCTGTTCATTGATCATTTGGGTATGTGCATATTGTTTTAAGATACAATTGAAAAATTTTGAACCTGTCCTTTAAGTGCTGTTTACATAAACACATATGAAATAGGACCCTGACAAAACACGGCACATTAACCCAGAACCCTCAGTCTGCAGTTTATTACAATAACAGTCACTCTTAGTTTTAGAATGACACACTTCAATTCAAGCCAGGATGAATCCATTACTGAGTTGATGATTAATACTGTTGATATGGAAAATTGAAAAACTTAAGTTAGTTTATAATGCAGTAATACACACACATTGCACACACATTTCTATGTTGGAAGTAATAGTTCTCTCATGTGTTTTGGATCGGTTTTTGTACAGTATTAATTCAAAAGACTGTAGGCCTACATGTGTCAGTTTCCATTCCATACATAGGTCACAGTATATTGTTGTTATCAGGTTTTTGTCCATTCTTTCATCTCAGTACTTTTACAATATCAGAACCCATTAGCTATTGGCAGGTGATGTATAGCCTGCATTCATTGCTGTACAGTGTGAACACAAGGATGTACTAAGAGAACTGGGTACAGCGTTGGAGGCATGTTCCATTCTTGCACATTCACGAAGAGAACAGAGTTAACTCGAAAAGAAAGATTAGACATTGTAATGGAAAATGTATGTAAACTCTAACTTTGTCAAAAAGAGAATCACAAGATATTTTCTCCTTGTCATGAAAATTGTGTTTCTGACTCTGCGTGCAGCCAAACTACAGAACTTTATGTCCTGTTCTATCTCTGCAACTATGTGTCTCCTGCTTTGATTGCCAGTAACTTGTGTTTTAGTGTGTGCTAACCAATCTATCCATTCCTTCAGCTTGAGGTGACCATGCACTGTCCTTGAGCACTGATTGGTTGACGTCTCCCTGTCATGCATGAGGCAAACAAAGAACAATGGGTTGTTTCTTAGAGCGGGAAGGGGGGGAGGGGGGGTAGCCTGAATGTATTATAAGTGTTCCTTATCTTAGATTCAGTGGACTTCCCTGTACAATGCCTTGTGTGCTGTATCACTGAACTCCCTCTTGCAAGAATGAATCATTAACAAAGCTGTGAACTACCGAAGCCATTAATGAACTCATGTTTTTCCTCTTTTACCATTAATTAAGGAAATCTCCACAACAACATCTAAAAGCCTGTCTGTCCTGGCTGACAACTCATGCCAGTGTAAACCTTCCGTGCATAAACTGCTGAAGATGTTTATCATTGCAGTAACAGGAAACTAGATGAACAAAAGGATCATGTGTTCTCTCCATACACAGAAAAATGTACAGAGCATATTTTTCCTCTGGATGTTTGAACTTCCCTATGCAGAAAAATGTACAGAATCCGCAAAGATTGACAAAATAATTGTTGTCACACTCATCTCCTAAATCTTCTGTGTTTTATATAAAAGCTACAACATTAAGAACCACCTGTCTGTTCATTGATCATTTGGGTATGTGCATATCGTTTTAAGATACAATTGAAAAATTTTTAACCTGTCCTTTAAGTGCTGTTTACTTAAAAATATATGAAATAGGACCCTCGCAAATCACGGCACATTAACCCAGAACCCTCAGTCTGCAGTTTATTACAATAACAGTCGCTCTTAGTTTTAGAATGACACACTTCAATTCAAGCCAGGATGAATCCATTACTGAGTTGATGAGTAATGCTGTTGATATGGAAAATTGAAAAACTTAAGTTAGTTTATAATGCAGTTTTGGATCAGTTTTTGTATTAATTCAAAAGACTGTAGACCTATATGTGTCAGTCTCATTCCCACAAAGTGTGTGGTGTGTTTGGTGTGGCGGGGGAAGCCTGTCTGCCCTGGCTGCCAACTGATACCAGTTTAAACCTGCCGACCATAAACTGCTAAAGGTGTTTATCATTGCAGTAACAGGAAACTAGATGAACAAAAGGATCATGTGTTCTCCCCATACACAAAAAAATTTACAGAGCATATTTTTCTTCTGGATGTTTGAACTTCCCTATGCAGAAAAATTTACAGAATCCGGAAAGATTGACAAAATAATTGTTTTCATACTCATCTACTAAAGTTTCTGTGTTTTTATATAACAGCTACAGCATTAAGAACCACCTGTCTAACCTTGTTGGGCTAGTATTAGGTCCCCATGCTCATCAGTGAGCTAAGGTTCACCTATGCTCTGTCCCAGTCATCTAGCCATCCTTATATACCATAGACACTGGATAGATACTTTTGACCATTTTTTCTTTTTCCACCACATCAATTTCAAGACCTGACTGTGTACTTGCTGCCTAATACATACAACCTCTTGACTGGTGTCATTTTAACAAGATATAAATGTTATTTACTTCACTTGTCACTGGTTTTAATGTGGCTGATTTGTGACATGTATATAATGTTTAATTACAGAGTGATATATATACTTGGAGCTTAATTGATTCCAAAACATTTTACCGTGAACATAACCCTGGCAGTCACTTTAGTCAATACAACATTATTAGGAAAACTGTTTTTGTTGTATAAATGTAATCAGTAGGTGATACGTTAATATTTAAAGAGGGGGGTGGCCCAATGGCACTGCAGGATTATCATATAGGCCTTAACCAATTAACAATTATACATTTAATTTGATAGAGCTGCTATAATGCTAAATACATATTTTGTCTGGGCTCATTCTTCAACTGGATGTGGACATTAAGCATTTTAAGCATGCTTATTTTTCAAAATACAACTTAGTTTTGATGGTATGAAATTTAACTGGAATTAAACAACTGTAGCAGCAAGACAGTGGCAGGTACCAGGTTTGGTCGCAGCTCTACTATCATATGCAATACTACAACAGCATTTTTTAATGAAACCTGTCACAACAGTTGTGCAACCAACCTGCTAATTTGATCCATGATTCACGATAAACATTTTGGTTTTGGTAAATATGCTGTCACTATCACACTACTTTACCCCTGCTGGAACCACAAATACACCAAGCCCAGAGCTACAAATCAAAATCAAAATAATGCTTTGATTATTTGCCATCTGCCTGTTTAACTGGAGACGTACACCAATGCCAAGCCCAAACCTGACAAACCAGAATCAAACCAAAAACAGCAGCAAGGCCATTAGTCAGAGGAGCAACAATCCAGTATTACAGGTACGCACGCTTTGCAGAGAATTTCACCCTTCTTACAATACTCAAACTAACCTTGGTGGTAGTGTCTGATCCTTTATATATCTGAGGTTTGTGCAAAGAGTCAAAGAGCAAACTATTCTTAACATAACTAAACAATCCCTCTGCTGCTGTACTCTTTCTGCTACTATGGGATGGAGAGAAGGGATGGCAGGTTAATAAAATATAGTAATAGCTGCAATAATGGAAGTTCTCTTTAAGTATTGATGTTGATATAAGTATTTGAAATTGTGTTTAAAGCCATACTATTGACCAAGATGTCTATGTATTTGTATGTATGTGTATGTCTGTGGTGTTTTCTTTTTTAAGACATGCAGAGAGAGAGGCTTCAGGAATGTGTGTGTGGGCGGTGATGGTAGGATAATCTCTTTATATGTGTGTGTGTGAATTCAATCTGAGGTGGACAGGGGAGTGAAGTCTATCGATAGGTCCTGACGTCCGAAGGAGAAACCAAGATCTGTCTTAACTTTCTTTGGGTGAATGTTAATGGATTTTTCTTTGTCCAAGAGAGAGACCGTGTCCAATTTTTTAATCTCAGGCCAGATGATATTCAGCCATATGTCTGCTACAATGGCATTAATTTTATGTTTTCCCTCAGGTTGACGACATGGCCTCTGAGCAACTGGAGACGGCTGCCTTGGGTCGACCTTTCACCTTAGGGATGCTCTACGATGCTCGCAAAGATGCACTGATCCCAGGTAAGACATTACGCATATTACATTACAGTGAATGCTGTATATAAGTTAATAAGGTGCATATTTTTTGTTTCAAGCAATGGTGGAATATAACAAAATATATTTACTCAATTACTTAAGTACAGTATTGAGGCACACGTGATTAATTCAGTATTTCCATGTGATGCTACTTTCTACATCTCAGAGGGAGATATTGTACTTTCTACTCCACTACATTTATTTGACAGCTTTAGTTACTTTTCAGATGAAGATTTGACACAATGGATAATATAACAAGCTTTTAAAATACAACACATTGTTAAAGATGAAACCAGTGGTTTCCAACATCTTACAAAAAGCAGTGTGTAGTCGGCTCACATTTCAGATGTCTATGAGTTGTTAACAGCTCCACCAAACTTATCTTTCCATCTGAGCTTCTCACATGGTTCATTTCAATAATTGTTCAAATGATCCAATATTTAACAAAAAAAAAACAAAGAAAAGCTATAAAAAAGTCCAAAACCTTAAAGTAGATTATTTTAGAGTAGATTATTATAGATTATTATCTTTCTCTCCCATTAATCATCTCATGAATCTGAACTGATCTGAACCCCTGGTGGTTTGGTTACACAACTTGGAGCCTGATAAGACAGACTCTTGCAATATCTCATGATGTTGTGATCTTGTGAATCCAGCTGCCTCACAAAGTAACATCATCATTACATGAAACTCATAGAAATGTTTTTAAATCAAAGAACCAGACTGCACAGTTTACACACCAGATGTTTTATAAGAGTATTGAGTGTTTACTGCACAGTGGCTGTTTAGGTAATACATTTGCATTATTATAACCATATAGAGTCCTCTCTGTATCAGTGATACTCATTTCACCAAATCAAACCAGTCCTTGTGAAATAATGTTGTTTTGGAAATGTCTGCTCATTCCCTCACTGATTTAGTTTTTATCAAGTGAAGTCATTACCAAACCTCTCCTCAGTTATCTTAGATTTGAACTAGCAAGCAAAACTAGCTGCATGAATATATTTTTAAGGGGAGATAATAACAGGCCCTTAGTACTCTACCAAAACAATAAATCATGTTACCTGATATTGTGTTGTACAGGTGTTAACAGCATGGTCTTTGTTGTGCTCGAATGCATTGTGCACTTGCTGTCAGACTGTAGTTTTTCTTTTCATGTTCTTATTAGGCCTGCATGCATCACATTTTCTTTGACTTTCAATCTAATAGAAATAGGAAATAGAAGGGATTAGCTGTGCTTCTTAATGTATCTAAGTATCTAAATTAGAATTCCCCTCCACTGAACAATGTGCTTTGCCTGTTTCGTCACTAAGATTTTTGCACTTCCCTGTGCAGACAGATGTTGCATACCAAGTTTGCCAGTGGAAAACAATTTTAATTTTTCAATCAATCAATCAATCTTTATTTGTATAGTGCCAAATCACAACAAAGTCATCTCAAGGCTCTTTACACATAGAGCAGGTTCTAAACCAAACTCTTCAGGTTTTAACTTTAAAGAGACCCAACATTCCCACATGAGCAAGCACTTGACAACAGTGGCAAGAAAAAACTCCCTTTTAACAGGAAGTAACCTCAGAACCAGACTCAGAGTGGGAGAACATCTGCCTCGACCGGCTGGGGTTGAGAGGAGAGAAAGGAAGGATAGAGGAGAGAGGCACAATGAAAATCAACAATGAAGCTAGAGGGTCTGGGACTGGAATGTGTCATCCGGACGTCTACAGGCCCAGATTACCTGTGAGACCAGAAAACACAGACAACTCCGGGGAAGAAGTTTAGCTTATTGAATGCATTAATAGAACATGAATGTTAATGGATATAGATGGATGGATAGGGAGAGGGAGGGAGGAGGAGAGAGGAGCCCAGTGCATCATGGAAGTCCCCCGGCAGTCTAAGCCTATAGCAACATAAACTAAGAGCTCTAGGAGCCCTAACTATAAGCTTTATCAAAAAGGAAAGTTTTAAGCCTACTCTTAAATGTAGGGATGGTGTCTGCCCCCCCGGACCAAATCTGGAAGATGGTTCCACAGGAGAGGAGCCTGATAGCTGAAGGCTCTGCCTCCTGTTCTACTTTTAGAGATACTAGGAACCACAAGTAAGCCTGCATGCTGGAAGCACAGTGTTCTGGTAGGTACATAAGGTACTATCAGCTCTTTAAGATATGATGGAGCCCGATCATTAAGAGCTTTGAAGGTGAGGAGAAGGATTTTGATTTTTTTTCTATTCTGAATTTTACGGGAAGCCAATGCAATGAAGCCAAAATAGGAGTAATATGATCTCTCTTTCTAGTTTTTGTCAGAACACGAGCAGCTGCATTCTGGACCAGGTGGAGAGTCTTTAGAGAACTGTTAGGACAGCCTGATAATAATGAATTACAGTAGTTATTTTTTTGGGGGGGAGGGGTTGCATTAATGTACTTGAGGGAAAGTGGTTTGTGATATTCCATCGGGCGGGGGGTTGGGAGACAGTCGTGGTTATAGTGTGACTATAATATTACATCTTGTAGAAAGAAAAATATCATACACAAATGAGCCATTAAAGCAGAGTAATTTCACGTATGTTAAAGTATTAAATTAGTTAGGCAGAAAATGTAATGTGCTTTAAAGGCACATACAACCATTAAACACAATTCAATACTGAAAACATAACCCCCAAAAAATGTATTTAGTAAATATTTTACAAAGGAAAACTTATTGCTCCCTGGATCATATTTCTTGGCAATGTTTTTCTAATCTATGTGGAAGATGTTTATCAATCAATCAATCAATCAATCTTTATTTGTATAGCGCCAAATCACAACAAAGTTATCTCAAGGCACTTTACACATAGAGCAGGTTCTAAACCGAACTCTTCAGGTTTTAACTTTAAAGAGACCCAACATTCCCACATGAGCAACAGTGGGCGGCTATCTGCCTCGATCGGTTGGGGTTGAGAGGAGAGAAAGGAAGGATTTATTGAGTAGGAGGATTAGCTGTATGTACTGCTGTTCATGTTCATCTTGAAGCTTTGGTTTTTACTTATTTTAATAAATTGGTGATGTTTTTTTTATTTTCTACAGGTTTCACATTGTGGGATACCAAAAGTTTACAAGAGAACACAGTTGACACCTCTCAGCGCAGCAGTAACTTTCACATTACAGCATCTGACTCCATTGAATCCAAGTCCTCTCTGCTGGATGTTGATGCTTCTCTGAAGGCCAGTTTCCTTGGTGGACTGATTGAAGTTAAAGGATCTGCCAAGTACCTGAATGATCAGAAGAAATCCAAGAATCAGAGCAGGGTGACGTTTCAGTACAAAGCTACCACCAACTTCAAGCAGTTGTCCATGACTAAACTTGCAAACCTGGATGAACAACAGAAAGGTGTTATTGAGAAGAGTTCAGCAACACACATGGTCACTGGCATTCTTTATGGAGCAAATGCTTTCTTTGTATTTGACAGTGAGAAGTTAGATGCTAGCAGTGTTCAGGAGATCCAGGGCCACATGGAAGCTGTGATCAAGAAGATTCCAGGATTTGATGTTGAGGGGAAAGTTGACATCAAGCTGACAGAAGAAGAAAAAGCCCTGACAAACAAATTCTCCTGCCAATTCTACGGGGATCTCATTCTTGAAAGCAACCCTGCAACATTTGTAGAGGCAGTGAAGACCTATGTAGAGCTTCCAAAGCTACTGGGAGAAAAGAAAGAGAACGCTGTTCCACTGAAGGTCTGGCTGATGCCGTTGAAGAATTTGGATTCTAAAGCTGCTGAGCTGAAGGCTGAGATCAGCAAAGAAACAGTGACAGAAGTTGAAGATACTCTTGAAGATCTTCTGCAGATAGAAATGAGATTAAACGATTGTTTGGCAGACAGCGTGTCAGAGAACTTTCCACAGATTTGCAAAAGTCTGATAAGGTTCCAAAGACAGCGTAATAATTACACATCTGCACTTCAGCAGGCCATGGCGAAGACACTTCCCTCCATCCGTGAAGGCAAAGAAGATGAGGGCTCACTGAAGAAACTCTTGGAAGACAGAGAAAAGTCACCATTCAGTAATGAAAAACTAAGCAAGTGGCTGGATCACAAAGAGAGAGAGATCAATGTCATTAGGTCCTGTGTAGACATGATGAAGGGAACAAACACAAAGATCGTTCCAAATCAGTCAGAGTTGGATGAAGAGGTTCTTGCTCCAGGTGTAGAAGATGCTCTGTGCTTTGTCTTCACCTCTCTGGAAAGTGCTGACAGCTGCCTTAAAGCGATGCAGAACTACTCACGTTCACTTGAATTAAGAAGCACTGATGAAGAACCCTGGTACTTCTCAAATGAAGTGTTAACCAAAATGAGAGAAAAAGCCAAAGCTTTCCATGATCTTGCCAAACCTCTCAAGGACAGCAACAGTGTCCGTTTCCTTGCAACAGCCATAGCAAATGAGAAACACGAAGGAGCGACCATCTACCATTACAATGAGGGCATTCTGGTCACTGATGACTTTTCAAAGCCTCCCGTCCCTCCTGTGGAGACGATCACAGACAAAAGTGCTTTAATGTGGTGTAAGTCATTTTTCATGCATTTTCTTTACTTTAATACTTTTTTAGTTAAGCATTAACTTAATTAGAAGTATTTCATATGTAATTTGTTCAAGAACATACATACTGTACAGGTTCCTATAAACTATATGAAGCAGTGAAAAAATAAAACGGCACATTCACTAGGGGTGTGCATCTCTCCAATGTAAGACGATCCGATATATATCTAGATACAAGTAGTACGATACGGATTAGTAACGATATATTTTAAAATGGAGCGATTAGATTCGATATAGTTCGATAGGATATGATGTAATCTGATACAGTTCTTTGTTAAAGTAGACATTAATATATATTATTATGTATTTGTGCCCATCCCTGGTTGCAAAGCCCCCCTGACAATGAAAACAAACTTAATCAATCTTCATTATTGGCACATATTAGAGCCACAGAAACTAGTAAGGAGGTGAAAGATATAAAACATTTAGAGAGTGTTCTGTGTACGTTCAGATCAGAGAATGAGCTTCTGAGGTAAAAAAAAAATATATAATAACAGAATTTAAAAGGACATCCTTTGTCTCATTTTTCAATGTCATAAGTGCTCAGCCAACACAAGAGAATTAAGGCAAAATCGTTATCCATTTTTAATACGTATGTCAGCATGGTGGTATGAATATCATTATTATGAGTGCTTTTGTAAACTTCTGTGGATGGTGATGATGATGAAGAGTAACAGATTGTGTTTTGTTCTCTCCATCAGATGCCTGTGATCTCTCCCTGGACCCAAACACAGTAAACTACATCCTTACTCTATCTGATGACAACAAGAAGGTGACACGAGGAGCATGGCAGGAATATCCTGATAACCCAGCAAGGTTTGATGTTTGCCCTCAGGTGTTGTGCAAAGAGGGGCTGACTGGGCGCCATTACTGGGAGGTAGAGTGGAGCGAGGATTATAATGAATATAAAGCTGTAGGTGTTGCATACAAACAAACTGGCAGGAAAGGGAATAAATCTATCTATCTTGGGCAAACCGATCAATCATGGGTTTTTGGTGTCGATACACAATCAAAGCTCTTTGCAGGGCACATACTTGATTGGTGGTCTGGCCCTTGTCTCTCAACTGTCTTCAAACGTGTTGGAGTGTATCTGGACTGGCCTGGTGGCACTCTGTCCTTTTACAATGTCTCCTCTAACAACCTGAGTCACCTCTACACCTTCAGGGCTCATTTCACAGAGCCTGTTTACCCTGGCTGCTACATTAACAGTCAAACCGGCTCTCTGTTCTTTCACCCTGTTGACTAAGAACAGTGACAAAGTGATGAAGTGAGTCTTGATCTGTCTTTAAACTCAACAATCATGGTGGAGTGTAACTAAGTAAATTTACTCAGGCACTGTATTTTCTCATATTATCTTTGTACTTCTACGTTACCACATATCAGAGGGAGATATTATACTTTTTGTTATACTTATTGTACTGGCTACTTTTAAGATTTAATATTTGATGCGTAAAACATTTGATCAGTTTGTAAAATATTCTTTGTTATTGGAAAGATCCTAATCCTACCCAACAGAAACTCAAGTGCCTCTTTTTGAATTTAAAAATTTCTCTTGCTTTTGTTAAATTTCATGATAACCAGACTCACCACTCACTCACTAAGCTCAAAGTTTCGTCTGTCTGACAAAGTCTTATCTTTTGTTTTTTAATGTTCAGTTGTTGCTGTTTTGTTTCTTATGTACACAAAAAAGCAAAAAGAAGAAAAGTAAAAAAAAAAAAAAGATAATGCATTTAAAGGATCTATATTAGGGAGTAACAATGAAAGTTTTGCCTGTGGCAATGTCCACAGTTGGGTTAGGAATGATTTTTATTTTTGCTTTTACCTTATTAAAACTTTACATTTGCATTAGTTTAGACTTGAATAATTGCATTTAAATCATTTGTTAATTTTGAAGTCATCTGATTTTAATGTAATTATGTGTGAGTAATTTTTAATTCCAAGTTGATTTTGTGAGTGTAGTAGCTGCATGGTAAATACCATTATGTCACCAACATGGCGTCTACAGGAAATCTGATTATGTTTTAGAGAAACATGATATATGTGGTTTAACTGTCTTCTACTTTTATCAATAAGAAATTTATATTTGCTACATTACACATTGATTAGCTCAAGCAATGCAGTAACTTTTGTATCTACTAATATATAGTAATGATGAAGGTGAAACACTGAGTAGCGCCTGTAGCTTAATATTATAACTGTTCATTTATCTTTATCTTCATTTACAAGAGGTTTCATTTATGCATATACAGTTAGGGAAGAATAAGGAAAGAGGAGGGAAGTTTTTTTTGTCTTTATTTTCAAACATGGTTGGACATTAAGTAACTCAGATAGTGGTGAGGGGTGACAAAGTTTTATCTTTTGTTTTTTAATATTCAGTTGTTGCTGTTTTGTTTTTTATGCACACAAAAAAAAAATAAAAAAGAGGAAAAGCAAAAAAAAAGTTAATGTATTTAAAGGATCTATATTACCAAAATATCAACAATGATTGACAAAGTGATGATTCCAGTTTTATATTTTAATCTTTCTAACACAAGTATAATGTACCACTCAGGAAACCTCTGCTGGTCTTTGTTTATCTGGTTGTGGTTCTGGACCTTCTGCTCTGAGCCTGACCAAGAGTCCATTTACTCACTGTGGTGATCTGATGCTGCAGTCACAACATTGGCTTTAACATGGTGTTTGGATTTTGAAAATGTTGCTGATGTTTATAGAGCTGAAGATCTGCTGGATTGTAATTTCGTAACATTTCTGTAACACCTGTTGTACATCTGTAAAACACCAATAAAGTGGAGTCCTGAGTTGACCACTGTGTGCAGTTTGGTTATTTGCTGTTTGTTGGGGAAATTACAGTTTGGAGTAAAACTTGAATAAAACATAAAGAATAGCAGAGTTTTAACATGTATTTTGTATCTGGACTGGTCCACTGGCTCAGACAGACTCTAACACACTGACACACCTCTACACCTTCCACACCAAATACACTAGTGTGTTTATCCAGAGCTGGGTGAAATCAAATCATCTTGTCCTGAGTAAGTTTTAAATAGGAGCAGTAAGAGCACAAACATTTTGCACACAGTTTTTGGTTGCTAAGTCATAGGAAGAACCATTCACTTTCTTTATTAATGATCTGTGTTTTCCATTAAAGATGCCTGTTAATATTTTATTCTTCATCCATACTGATTTTGTTGCAAAGCCTGCTTCTCAAAAAAGGTTGTGGTCAGATATAAAAATTCAAACAACTAAAACTGCAACAATCAGGCTGATTAAAACCTAGAAATAAGCACATATGAATAAAATGTAATGCAAAGTTGGTCCAGCAGGGGGAGTATGTTACACTGACACCCAACCAAATAATACAAATTAATACAAAAAAGGGAACAAAGACTGTTAAACTGTCACAATGTACTGTATGTGAATGACATTTATTTCTTTTACCCTGTTACAAGTTTGAATTTAAATATTTGTGGTATTAATCTTGAGGTGAACACTCATCTGATAACACTTCGGATATGAATAGTCTTTGTTTCTATTTCCTCTTTGTCTTTTCTTAGTTTAGTTGTTTGTTTTTGTTATGGCTCCATGGTTTATGTGACATTTTATCTACAAATAACAAACAAACAAACAATGTAATCTGATTATTTTATATTTTTTAATCATCACTGTAATTCATAAGATAATGATCTATCAGTATACTGTAAAATGGTTTGTATGAGGATATTGAATAAATATGAGGATATTGAATATTTGCTACATTGCTACTGTTTTTGTAATTTCTTTTAATAAACACAGGTCAAGCTTGTATATTTGCATATATAAAAATGTGTATCAGCTGCACAAATATTTTTAAAAATGCATTTTATATAGTAAATGTTTATACTGTGGGACATATTAGGTAAAGTCTGGCTAAAATAAATGTGTATATGGTGTTTTTACAGCTCTCAAATGTAAGAATTGGTCAAATTTGACCCTGAACAATATGTAAGGGTTAATATTTTAAATTTAAAGGAGGTTCGACTTCGAGTCAAAGGACAAGGACATTAATGGTGAGTGGTGATGAAGTATTGCCTTTTGTTGGTTTTAAAGTTTAGTTCTCACTTTAACTTTATCATGTCATTAACTTAGTGTCAATTGTGCAAAATGTTTTTCATGCATAAAACAACATAAAAACCATCATGACATTTTTGTATATGTGGACAAAACTCCATTAAGCTCCTTGCATGATCACAAATAGGACACACATGCACAACACAACTGATCATTTTGCATTTTAGACTTAAGTTAGACCCTTTATTTAAAGAGTAACCAGGCTGAAAAGTTGTGTTTTGCTGCCCTCTCTTAGTTGAAAGTTTTTAGTCTGTTTCACCTCTGTCAGAAGTCAGACCTGTACTATGATGCACCTGTAACCACACCCAGCAGTGAATACACCTGTACATGTTTGTAAGTGAGAAGTGAACCACTGGAGGTCAGCAAACACACTGTAAATGTTTAGGTTATTAATACTGAGGTGAATCATGATCTAATGCAGTTTTTCTCCATTCATTGGAAGTGATGTTAGAAACATTAGTGCCAGTACTGATTAAAATAATTGAAATGTAATCAAGCAAATATTTTATGCATTTTCATGTTTGGTTACATACATTAATTAATATTAAAATGTTAATCATGACCTATTTGAAAGATGTCTTTAACTAGACTCAGTCTCTTTTTTCAAGACTCAGTTCCATCCAGGCAAAGTGTGTGTGTGTGTGTGTGTGTGTGTGTGTGTGTGTGTGTGTGTGTGTGTGTGTGTGTGTGTGTGTGTGTGAGAGAGAGAGAGAGAGACAGACAGACAGACAGACAGACGGAGAGACCAGTGGGAGGGGTGGTCCTCAACAGTGACCAAAAAACTGGTGGACCCCACAACTGACAAAAACAAGATTGTTTGTGTGTCTGTGTGTCTGTGTGTGTGTGTGTGAGTGTGAGTGTGAGTGTGAGAGAGAGAGAGAGAGAGAGAGAGAGAGAGAGAGAGAGAGAGAGAGAGAGAGAGAGAGAGAGATATTGTGTTTGAGAGAGAGAGTGTGTGTGTGTGTGAGAGAGAGAGAGAGAGAGCAATAGTGTGTGTGTGATGGAAAAGATTGTGTGTGTGTGAAAGAGAGAAACAGAGACAGAGAGAGAGCTGAAACCCCGCCCCCTACCAAGTGTCACCTGTCAATCAAAGTCAGGTGCAGGATGCAAAGTGTGTTTGCATCCTGAATGCCTTCTACTCTCCCCACCTGTGCTTTAGAAGTACTACCCTGGTCCAGGTTCCTCACTAACTCTTCTTAGGATCGGCTGGTCAGGCCAAAAGTGGTAAAGTAGTACTTTGGTTCTAGTTGATCCATTTCATCGAACGCACAACAGGCCCTTGAACGCACCGTGTGTTTGAACATATAGCGGGGAAACAGCTGCAGTGGAGTAACTATTGTGTTTGTGTTAGCAAATCGAGTGCTGCCTGTTAGTCTGTGTAACTCCGTTAAAATGACACAGTCACACTTAAACGGAAAAGACTGATTGAGGATGTTAGATGTTGCGCCGCCTATAGGCTGGAATATGAAGTAATGTGTTGAGTCGTGTTGAGATGGATCCGTTTCAAATATTCTTGAAACGATAACAGGGAAAACGGAGAGGGAAAAGATCATTTTGGTACGTGTGGACTTGGCCTTATAGTTGAGTTTCAGCTCATTGTGTAGCTCTCCGGCTGCTACTTTACTGTTCACTCTCAGCGCTCTCATAGCATTGTTTTCAGCCACTGTACTCTACCTGCTCAGCACCAAACAGCAAACAGACACAGTTAGCTGTAGCTGGTAAACATAGTGGACCATTTAGCAGCTAAAGAGCCAGATATTTCCCTCAGGAGTTGGTGAACACAGCTAAAAGAGAGTGAATATTGGGCTTACATTCAGCAGGTGGACAGAAACATGACTCAACTTAAAACAATAAATCTATTTGTACAAGTCTTTTTTTTTGCACGAGGCCTGTTATATCTATTCCCTGATGTCTTCTTGCAGCAAGCAGAAATAAAGTTGGAAAGCACATGGACATGGACACTGTGCTCTCGCTGCTAATGTAGGATTCAGCCTGAGAGTTGGCTGGATGTTAACAATAAAAATCACTTCATTCAGCTTTGATAAGGATGTTTTTAACGGGACAAAGCAGTGACCCGACTCTGGACTGATAGAGATGGAGAGAAAGCAAGCGGTGGATGGATGGATGCTGTTTTGTTGGCATTTTTATGTCTCTCTATTCTCCATCATTCAAATGTAAAATGGATCACCACCTCCTATTCAGCACAGACAGGACAGCTCACATAAATCAATGCAATGTGTGTATGTGTGTGTGTGCGTGTGTTTATTTGCTTTCTTTTCACACAGTTGAAAAAATATTTTTTTAAAACCCTTTGAAGTGTCAAAATGTGACAAAATTATATTCAAACACTCTGACACGAGTAATTAATTCAGAACGAAGCACTCGCACACATGCACAAGCACAGTGGGTCTAATCCTCCGTCACCAGGGCAACCAGACAGCCAAATAACAAGGCCGGGCACACAAACAAACCCGACCAATAGGAGGTAGCCTCAAAACGAAGGGGAGTCCGAGAGAGACTTGGGCTGCATCCTTTCTTTTCTCTCTTCATCTCCGCCTGTTTGTGTTTTGTTGCTGCTGTCCACTCTGGGGACGACTCAGTCACCCTCGCTTTAAAGAAATGACAGCAGCTTTAAAGGACAGAAGCTTTCAAGCATCTTCTTTTATCTTATTGTAAATAGAGGAATGTTGGCATAGGAAGGAAGAGACCAAGAGAGATGAGGGTGGAGGCTTTAAGAATATGACCAAGATACTCTGATATGGGTCAATGAGGTTTCTTTTTGTGTGTTCATGTGGTTTAGTTTAAATTTAAAGGGTTAAAATGTGAAAATAAACGTATGAATAACTTGCACACATTCTTTGTTGTGGACTCAGCATCAAATTTCTGCTTTTAATCCATTAAGAGAGAATATATTAGAGGATTATGGTAAAAATGTCTAAGCGGTGTAACCATAAAAACTTTGTACCAAATAATTCAACTTGCTTAAAAACAGTAAATAGTCAATAAAACACCATATCAACTAGTTTGGCATGATCTTACATCCTTCCTTCCTTCCTTCCTTCCTTCCTACCTAACACCATATCAACTAGTTTGGCATGATCTTACATCCTTCCTTCCTTCCTTCCTTCCTACCTAACACCATATCAACTAGTTTGGCATGATCTTACATCCTTCCTTCCTTCCTACCTAACACCATATCAACTAGTTTGGCATGATCTTACATCCTTCCTTCCTTCCTACCTAACACCATATCAAATAAATATAAAATATTACATTTCATCTGGAGAATCATGGAGATCAGGAAACATTTACATTGTTTTAATTAAGTAATTATTAGTATAAGTCCACTTTAATACACTGTAGGTGGATAAAATATTTAATATGTATCATTCTTTGCTGCTTTTAAAACTATTTTAAAGATATTTTTTAATTGATCATCTTGCCAAACCTTATTTATCACTGACCCGTGTAAGATATGAGCTTCCTTGGTGTGGTGAAACTAAATCTATATATTTTTTTGTTTGTTTGACTTTTCCAGCATCATAATTCTTCAGGAGCGAGACATCTTTGATTCATGCAGAGGCGTTTGAGGACTCAGCTTTTAAACTCTGCTGCTCTCAGTGGAAGTAAATAAATGTCACACCAGCTGAGAGATGAGCCTTTCTTTAATACAGTGCCGACTTTGTTCTGCCATTACTTGTGACTGAGGGGGATGTGGCTGCAAGTGTTTCAGACAGGGCCGGCCTTAGGATTTTGGTGGTCCTAAAACACTTCAGACACAACCACCAAACCCCACACATGCTGCTTATAAGTTAACGAACATGAACACACACACTAGAGATGGAATATGAATTGACAACAACACTCTGACTTTATTTGAAAACAAAAGTTTATTAAAATGTGTGAAGTGGATCTATAGGTAGTGCTGGTACTGTGTGTTGGGGGCTAACAGATGAAGTATGAGTGCAGTATATAGAAGACTGTGGTTCAGCAGTTATGATCTCTGGAGCTGCAGTCACATCAGAGGAGGGAGGAGATGAGCCTGAAGTCTCTGTCCATGTTCCCTAAGCAGCAGTAAATAATGCAAAGAAAAGATTATACATTAGATTATTATTATTTAAATATACGCTGGAAGACATTACAAAGGCACATTACATGTATCTTCCAGACCTATTTAACCACAAAACTAATACAATTTTATCAATATATTCAAATGATCCAGTTATCTACATATGTCCAAAAATGATCTATGGAAATACAATTTAACATAACTAGAAAAATTAATGTTAGCCTGAAACTATTTGGGGCATTTGGACACACAAGTTTAGATAGGTAGGTTAATTAATATAATAAAATTAATAAAAATAATAAGTCAAACCACCACTTTCACGTTACAAGACAACAATGGGTGCTAGTTAAGCTAGCTGTTATGAATTATAAATGAGGTTACAGTCCTACTGATGTTAGCTGTTAATACTAAACGTTTCATCTAAATATAATAACATGCAAGAAAATGGCTGTCAGGTCATTTAATCAGATTCAATAAACAATAACAAACCTTTATACTGTGATAGTTTTCCATTTCCAGTTTTCCGTCCTTTGGCCGTTCAGTGTCTCTAAATGTTCAGAGTCGCTGCTGATAGAAACACACACTCTCCCTCCTGGACAGCAGAGGCTCTTCTTCATTTGGATTTAAAAGCGATTTATGAAAAAATAAAACACCACAAGTGTTTAAATATCACATTTATATAGTTGATTAAGTTAATCTAATGAGGCCTGTGAGTCTTAATAGTCCTTATATCATCCTTACCGTAGCATTACCTACTGTGTAGCTACTAGGTTACCATGGTTACAACTACTGTTTATCTTAGTTACCATGGTTACACAGAGTTCGTTGCTGCGAAAATAAATAGTTTAAACATCATCTAACTCCCGCGAAATGACTCGTATCGCTATAAGCAGAATTTATCCATCTGTCTGGTAACATCTGGACAGTATGAAGAGCCGCATAATTAAATTATATCTTCCGCATTGAAGTTAGCGGATAGCTAACCGGAAGTTAGCTTCTCAACCAGCAGACGTACATTCATCCAGCCAGTTCAGGGAAGAAGAAAGTTCCACAGACTGAAGATAATGTGAACTACAGAGATTTATATGGCAGTGATAGGCGTAATCAGTATTGTGTTAACTCGTTTGGGAAGGGCTTAAATGTAATGGTTTATCATTTATATGTAATAATAACGCACTGCAGTGTGAAGAGCTGGCAAAATATAAAGTCCCACTGATCGTGTGGCTCCACCTAGTGGTTGTGGCCCTAAACAACCGCATAGACCGTTTATGCCACGGCCGGCCCTGATTTCATAAACCAAAGTGTTCATAGGCAGCCATAGTTTGTGTTGTTTTTTACTGACATTTTGTGTGTTTTATAAACTTGTTTAAACACATTTACACTAATTTTTCATCAATGCAGCAACGGATACTTTCTGTTCCCCCCCCCCCCATCTCTTTTTTGCTTCAAACTAACAGATAGATTAACCCCACCCCAGCTGAAAACCATTAAATTATTTGTTTTGAGTCATATTTTTCACATTTTCTAGTTCCAGCTTCCTAAATGTGAACAATCTCTGATTTGATTTGTCTTCTATGACAGTTAACTGAGTGTCTTTGGGTTGTGGCCTGGACAAAAGAAGACGTTTGAGGTTGCATCTTTGCCATTTTGGGAAACACTGATTGATATTTTTCACACTTTTCTGGCTTTAACCAATTAAGATAACTGACAGATTAAGTATCCTCTGTGATCCAACCCATTTTCTGTACTTTGAGTGTGAGCTGGCAGAAGATACTTAACCTCTTAACGTCAGCTGTTCCGTCTACGGGACGGGACGGATGTTAAGAGGTAGCGACACGTTATTCTGAATGTTTTAAACACCAACCCTTAAACATATATATTCATGCCGTACATTATTGGAAAGCTTAGATTGTCCTGATTCATTCAAGACCACTCACGACTCATATGGTTGCTCACAGCCGTAATAGTATCAGCGATTAGCTCGGCTAGCCCCTGAGCTAAGTAAGAAAAGCTATACTGCTACATACCTTCAAAGTCTTCCCTTTATCCACAACGATCATCTTATGACTCAGGACTTTCTGTACAGCTCGCCAAGTATCCATTCTTGTGAAATATGAAATCCGTTTCCATAAAACCGGAATACTTTCCTCAATATGTCCATGTATTTAGTCCAACACGTAACGTAATAACACAAATAACAAACCATATAGCCTACGGTCCGTTTACGTCATTTCCTGACCTGCACGTCCATCTCAGAGTACACGTGACTAGATGTTTACTTTTTTTTCCCCCCAACTTTATTTAAATTCGTAATAACAATATTTCAGTCTTTCAGCTCACAATACAATACAAGTCACAATGTTTATGACAATATAACAACTGAAGTTCAAAGATTAACATTAAAGTACGTAAGAAAAGAAATAAGAAAATAAATAAATAAATGATGACAGACTTGTAACCCATAAAGAAAAATAGATTTAGTGACAGATTATTTAAACATTTCTAAATATATATTCATCGTAGATATACATTTCTTATTTGAAATTAAATCTAGAGACTTGAAATAAAAATCAAGTTCAATCAGAAATAATTTAAGTAAAGGTGCAGAATTTTGAAATTTACATTTATGAATATGAAACTTTCCTAATAAAATAAAAAGGTTTACTATAGTACATAGTTTCTTTTCTTTGAAATCAAAATAAGTGATAATGTCCTTCCCCTCGATGTTGATTTTGTATTTTGTTTTGCATAATATATAATTCTCAAGTTCTTTCCAAAATGTAATACTATGTGAACAACCATAAAACAAATGGGTTACATTTTCAAGTTCAATTTCACAAAAAGTACATTTGTTATCGATGTCAAGGAATCGTGAAATTTGACTAGATGTTTACGACCGTGAGCCTCTTCTGCTTCTGACGACACCACACACCAGCCAATCGGTGTTTAGGATTAGGCAGTACATGTCTCCAAAGCCAATGAGGACATGTGACCGACAACAATGACGACATGGCTTTGATTGACTGCTGTTCTAGCCTATGGAAATATTCGGTGAAATGAAGTTGATAACCTTTTAGCCAATAGTCAGAGGTTTCCAACGGTGTATGACACTAAGCTATCAGGTTTGGCTGTAGATAAACAAACTCCAAGCGTAACTGGCGTGCGCCCTGTGCGTAAAAGAGTTGAACCATATATCATTACGCACTCAGCATTTTGGTACACGGTTGGTTCTTCTTCGACTTGACATATGACTTATAGCAAAATAAACAGATAGATAGATAGATAGATAGATATGGCCAAACAAAAAATATATGGTTATATGTAATAATAATAATAATAATAATAATAATAATAATATGGCGTCAGCTTTCATTAGAGACCAAGATTTTGATTGTAGGCAAAGGGGTTGTGAAGTTGTAGGTGTTTGACTGCGGTTATACAGCTTTGGTAACCATGGTAACCAAGTGTCCATTTGGAGTCTCCAAAAAGGACCTGAGGAAAACGCATGGACATACCTGTTGAAAAATAACTCTGAAAAATTCATCTTTTGGTCTTTTGACTCCAAATTTGGACTGCATGAAGCCAAGACCTGTGGCTGTGGCCTCATTGTGTCTATATCTCGCTGAGAGGTCCCTGAATGTCTGTACACATGTCATTGTAAAGACAAACCTATGGGCGACCCCATCATTGTAACCTCTGCCACTCTTTGTCAGTAAGTCACAGAATCACACAGACACTTTTACAAGAATCCTGAGAGTGTTTCCTTTCCAATGATACCAGACACATCTCTGAGTCTCAAACTATGTGGGATCTGTGCTGCTCACAACTTGGGCATGTTGTTTAGGCTAACAGCATAAAAAATATGTATATAAAAATATAAAAAATGTTAAGTGGTTAAAGAGACACAAAGAAAATGATCTCCCTTATAAATCATGTCAGTATCCATGAAAAACAGCTTAGATTTTGGTGCTTAATGGGTACACTTATCCTAACTCCAGCTGAAAACATTAGAAAAGTCATCAAAAAGTGACAAATTTAAGTTAAAGGTGGCAGAATGATAAAAAAGAGCATCACTTTGTTATTCCAGGTGGGAAAAATCATAAAGTTTGTCAGTGATTGGCAGAGCCTCTTTTGTGATGAATGATATTTTCAGGCCTTAACACAGCTGTGTGCAGATTTATTTAGGCCTACAGAGGTGATCATGTGAACAGGCAGCAGTGCACATTTTCATAACCAATAAAACAAGCCATCGTCTTGTGAGCTGCTGCACAGAGAAACCTGTGTCCTTGTGTGTCAACATTCATCCTGCATATGAACAGTCAGCACATGAACAATCAGCACATGCACAAGTATTACACGCTGTGAAAATACTTTAGTACTGATGCGAAAACAGTTTTTAAAGACAACAAACTTTAAAAACTTAAACGTATGTACTTGTCCCTCCACAGCTCTCTTTCTTTTTCTCTGTCGGTCTTGGTTTTTGTTTCACACACCCCCCGCCTCCCATCTTCTCCTCCCAGTTGATTCTCTGCCTTTTCTCTATTTCGTCTTCTCTCTGTGAGTCTGTTTCTTTTTCGTCTGGCTGTTTAGTGCTGTGCTGCATCACAGTAATGAACACAATGCTCTGCAGTGCAGATAAAGAAGACTTCAACAGCACCACATGACTTAACAGAGGGGAGGCGGATGTGTAATCATGCTGTGAGTGTGTGAGATTTTGCATGATTTTCTTGCAATAAGTGTGTAATTGAGCTGATACACAGTAAAACTCACACACTTTGTTCTTTTTTTTACTACAGGGACCTGTCAATGAAGTCTGACTTCAGGGAGGCACTTTGGTGCTTCTGTGTGCACAATGTTGTGGAGGAAACCGGCTTTTAAAAACTACACAATGTAAGAACTATCAGCGCTGACCTTGTTTGATTCATTATCTATCCAATATCCTAAATTTCCAAGCTCAGCAGGTGCTAAAAGTCTTTTTTTGGAGTTGTGATTAGCTGTTTCCTGTTTGACTTCAGATTTTTAATTCATAGCTCATAGTGGAGCTACATGTAAAGTCAGGGGATCACCAGAGTCTACAGGATTCATCCTCCGGGTATCATGGATAACTGTACCAAATGTCAGCGTAATCCGTCAGATAGTTGTTGAGATATTATAGTCTGGACCAAATCTGCGGATGTAAAACCAGACAGCAACATGAAGAAAGTTGAGCTCAAAATTTACAAATAATTTTGACTTTTTTTTCAGATAAGTGACACTTGATGTCTTATTTTGTCTCCTCAACAATCTAAAACCCAGAATCTCAAACACAAACACTCACAAATACTGACATGATTAGTTCATTATCAAAATCATTGGTTGACATTGCCATTGCAGCTCTAAATGTTTTCCCACTTATTAGAAAGTAATGAATTTTTCTATAAATGCACTCATTGTTACTCTTTTTAAACATATCCTACAGACACAATTTCAGTCAAATAAAAGAATTGCATGTTTTCTCCACAGACAAAAAAGGTCAATTACCTCTTTAAAAATACTTAAAATGAGCTTTACTGCTTCTCCCTCATTGTAAATAATATGTAGTAACATGTAAATTATGTTTATTACAAAAGTTTTCCTGCTGGACACAAGATGTCTCCTCTGTCACTGTGAATCTGTTCTCTGTGTTTGTGCACTGGATGCTTCAAGTTTCCATGTCACACTTTGTGTTAATTACATGACTGATTCATAGGTAAATCAGATTTAACCTCCTGTGACTCTGCATCCTCATATGGGAACATTACATTTTGGGTTTGCTGGACCTTAAACTTCATTCTGCTGAACTTTGACCTGTTGTCCTCATTCGTTAACATTTGTTGTGCCCCCTGGTGGTAACAAAAGCACATTACATCAGTCAGTATAAAAACTTGACCAAATCATTCAGCAGCTAATCCCCAGACAAAAGTGGACCAGGTACAAAACCTTATCAAATGTTATGGTTGGAACTTGTTTATTTATGCTTAATAACATCTGAACTTTGCTATGCTGATACAAATTAGACTCATTTTACCAAAAGTCACAAGGTATGACACTGCTAATCCTAAATACTCGTTTCAGGATGTTGGGACTTTATTATCATTCATAAAGAGAAGGTGTAACTGTAAGGAAATATAGACTTTTATACACTGGTGAATTCATTGTGTTGTACAGTAAAATAAACCCACTGTCCCCCATATGAGGACTTTATTTATTTCTAAGAACTACGTCCTGTCCAAAGACAATGTTTAGTTTTTGTTCCAAAATATAAAACATCTAGATGAGATGTAAAAACAGCTTTTTAGTGTCGGCACAAACTTCATTCTGCACAATGAATCTCAAACATTCAACTGAAGGAATAAAAAGACACATTTTTGAGTGGAGGGGGACTAAATGTGTTGATCAAGTTTAGGACTTTGAGACTCACCTCAACTGAAAACTATCATTCATTTCATAAATGCAGCTGAGCTAGGTGTTTTGCTGAGGGTTTATTTGGAGCTTCGTCATTTGTCATTTTCATCTCGGGGCCTTGTTACAGCAAAATCTTAACATCTCTGTTTGTATTCAGGCCTCTGTGACTAATGCTGCGTGGATGTGCTGTGGTAACTGTCCGTGCCAATACTGTCTGTGTTTGTGAGGAGCTACTGAGGCAGAAAATGGGCAGAATATAGCAAAGTAGGAGGCGACTAAACAGTGAGTCAAATGGGAATGAGGCAGAGTAAGAGAGAGAAGGGAGAGAAGAGCTATAGAGAGTAAGAGAGTTAAAAACAGTAAGTGAGTCAATCCTGCTGCTCCTAGCTGCAGGTTTTCTTCACACCCAAGGTTAAAATTGTTATACACACAAAGAAATGGAGCCTATCATTCAATTTTTGGTCATTTTTGGGGAGAATGTGGAAAGAATTGTCATAAAGAGATGATTACCTGTTGAGAAATATAATGTGCAATGAACTGCTCCGAAATGAATTACTGAGAAGTGTCTGTGATAAAAAGAAAAGTGACAACAAAATGTAATATAAAACATTTTATTTAAAGTTACAAAGTTGAACAAGAATGACCAAGAATGACATCAAATGAGAAGAACAATGAGGCAAATACAAATGATTAAAATGAAACAATTAAATGGGATAAAATACCCAACAATAGCATAAGATAAAAAAACAATAATAACATAGATAAGACATGATAACATCATTAATAAGAGAAGTCGGTCAGGTCGTGACCATGCCAAAGGTTTCTTTGGAGTTTTTAAAGATATTATTTGAGGGGAAATAAAAACAGCTACTTAAAGAAGACAAAAAATGAGAAAACTGGATAAATACTTATAATATATATTAAGATTAATGCTTTTTCCTTCATTGTCTTAGGGAAACTTAAGTTTGTGTTGAAATGTGAATGTCTATATGCCCAAGGCCACTGCACTGTTAAAGGAACAGTTCAGACATTCATTCTTCTTTTTAGTAGAAAATTAGATACGAAGATTGATCACACTGAGGAAAGACAGTAAACATTTGAAAACAGCCAGCTTATCTCTGTCCAAAGGTAACAAAATCCACCTACCAGCACCTCTAAAACTCTCTGGTTCACAAAGCATAAAAACTAGAATTGTGCCAGACTACTTCTTGGCTCTGAGCTGGGTTTTTGTTGTCTTTGTACAGAACCAGCTAACAAGAGGCTGGCTCTAGTTTCATATTAAAGTCATGTCGTTCAACACTCTTCAATCTTTCTGACTTTCAAAGCTCTCTGATATTGGAAAGAGAACAGAAGAGGAAAGTAGAAGAGGAGAGTACAAAGTGTCAGACAGAAGGTAATAAGTAGCTGCACAGTGATCAATACCGACCCGCCCGGCGCACTGAGCTGCTGTAATTTCTTAGACGAGTCACACTTTCCAGTTTGTGTGTAAAAGAGACTGAGAGCAAGATACTGCAGCTATGTTTGTTAGCCAAATGTTTCTTTCTCAGAAATTAAATGTGTTATCTATGATTATGTACCAAGGTCTTTATGGTTCAGTAAAGCTATGTGGGAAATGTAGTAATCAAGCATGTTAAAGGATGAGAGGGTAAGATGTGGCATACCACTACTTGACCGTTTAATGTTGTTAATTATTCACTTAATTAAATGCTGGAGGTCTTTTGAGGTGGTGTAAAAGCTGCGAAGCCAGCAGGTTTCTAAAGCTGAAAGACTTATGGATGCAAATACACCTGTTTTGTATCAAGTGTCAACGACTTTGACATTGCATAGCACAACAAAATTACCTTTGTGCAACCACAGAGGTGCAGAGTCACAATTGCACAAGTATTCAGCAGCAGTGTTAATACACATGTAGTAAAAAGTGTATTCCACATTACTGGCATGGCTTATTGTACAACATGTACAAGTGTATTGCATTCTCACTGTACACGGTCAGTGAGATGTTGTCTCAGGCTGAGGAGATATCAGAGTTCAGAAGGTTTAAGTCCTGCCAAGAAAAGACAGCATAGCATGTACATTCAGTCACCAAAAATGACCTATAGTCACATTTGAGGATCAGAAGATCAGAGGATGAATGGATAGATGAGTAGCAGTCAACATCAGGCTGCAGTGTAACGCTTGAGGGCAAATATGCCTGCCAAAGTACATCCAGTAGTTTTTGTTTTTGCTGCTGACAGGTTCAGATTATTATCATAAGTATCTGACAGCGAAATGAATCACAGACAGCTTGCTGGCAAACCCACGTATTCAATCAATCAAATCAAACTTAATTTATTGATATAACAGTTTTCATACAGATTAATGTAGTTCAAACTGCTTCACAGTTGATTGAAAAGCTTATAATGAGACAGAACAAATGACAACATGAGAAGAAGGAATAGAAACAGTTAAAGAACAAAAGCAAAGAATTAATTACAAAGAAAAATATAAGAATTGAGACCAATGCACGTGAGAGAAACATAGAATGATAAAAATTAAATAAAGTAAAATTAAGATAAAACATAATAATAACAATAAGAAAGAATAAGAGAACATTTTCATTAAAAATGAAGAGTAAAGAGTAAAAAAAAAAGACTAAAAATACAAAAGTAAAAATGAAATAAAATATGTTTATTGTAAAGATGGAAAGAGTGAGGATGACTAGACCAAACATTCAGCTAAATGTGATTACAACACCTATATATATATATATATATATGTCTCTGTAGTCTATGAACACTGCAAGGTATGGATCCTGCAATGTGGGAACTTGCAGACATGAACCGTTTCATTTCATCTAGTAAGTTTTTGCTTCTCGACCACGAACATACGCTGATATTACAACAGACCTCACCTGAAGCTGACTTTCACTGTGGTTGGAAACTAATTTACTAATAATACAGGCAGCCGCACCCAAGGATTACATTGCACCCGTTGTTTAACGGCTGCCAGCTGAAGCAATCTTCCTCAAAACTGGACCAAATCCAAAAACCAACGTGTACTCACACTAGGCACAGTTGCCTTGCACCATGCCTGAGCACCATTGCCCTCCCCCCCTCCCCCTGCTGGCCTGCGCTCACATTGCATGTAACGATCCAGGCTCTCACACAGTGCAATGGAGTTAATCATTTTACTTACTTTATGGCTTATTTGGAATTGCTGTGGGCACAGTGACACATGGCCCTCACACATGCCTGATAGATTTATCAATTATACAAACCAGCAATTTTCAAGTACAGTTGCATCATTGATATCATGTTCAGAGTTCAGTGGTCAGAAGCATGCCATGCCCAAGTCAGAGGGAGTGTGCTTTTAGAGACAACATGATTAAAACATAGATTCCATTCATCCAACAGGTCAGCTGTCATGTGCAAATTCTGAGTCAAGTAATGAGTTGTAGTTTTTATAAAGCTGCCTTTCTCTGGATGAATCCTGAGTGTTTTTAGCCTGAGTGAGCTGTGAATGGGCAGACTAAGAGCTGCAATCTAAATACAGGAATACATAAGTAAAACTTTTAGTTTCTAGCAGCAAACAACAAATTACACTCAACTATCAATATATTTCATTGAGCTTTTTCAGACTGCTGTGCTTGCCATCACTGAACCTACACATACATATTGTGTGTGTGTGTGTGTGTGTGTGTGTGTGTGTGTGTGTGTGTCCATTCTTTCCAGTCTAATGCCCCCAACAGCTTAATCAAGCCTTTTACAGCACACTATGTATTGTGTTTTACTACCAGGTTGTATCGTCAGGGCTACTCTCTCATTCTTTATCTAACTATAGCAGCATGCATTATTAAATTAATTGAATCCCACCGTCATGACGGTATGTAAATGTTAGATCATTTGAAGTATGTGAGGAGGGGGAGTCTGACTGCGCCATTTCTTGCCATTGAATAACTAATTTCGTCTTCTCTTCTTCATCAAGGCAAATGAAAAAATATACAGTATATATTGAGACAAGACACTTTAATAAATGGATGTCTGCCACAATTTTCAATATTAAAAGTGACTTTTATTACCTTTTTAAGATATCTGTTGTAAATGGACACAATCTAGTATATAATGTCACTGATATTAATGGTTATGTGTGTAAGTGATAACATGAAGTTGAAGCTTTTTAATATTAGACAATAATATGCATGAAAACACATTCATTTACAGTTGCTTGTTTCCCATATGAGTTATATAAAAACAGACATTAATATTTTAAAAAATAGGTTAGAAATTGTTCGTCATCTCTCATAATAACTATATTCACTGTTGTGCTGCTTTATTTGCAAAGTTATTGAGGGTGAAAAGAACGTCTCTTAATACTTTTCATCAGAAAGACATCACCCACTAACAAAAAACACCTGCAGCAGCACAGGCAGCGACCTGTTGAAGCCGGTATTTAAGCTGCAGGCATGGAAGATTTTGAGTTTGGGCCAGTACTGGTTACATTAAGTGTTTATTTAAGCGATGTCGACACAGTTAAACCAAAGTGCTGCACATGTTATTAAAATACAATATAATCACACACAAATATAATAATAAATAAAAACAATGAAAGAAGAGTAAGAGCTCAATTTAAAAAACTAAAATTAAATAAAAAGAGTAAAAATAAAAAGTAAAAAAAGCCAATGGATTCTCGCCTAGCTGCGACTGAATGCCAAGGAGAAAAGATGGGTTTCAGCAGTGTTTTAAAGTGGAGTTGGCTGCCCACTGGTCCTAGTACTTAGGGTTAAATGCAGAGATTGAATTTCGCTCTACTATTGTATGTGTGACAAATAAAATACCTTTATAAACAGGTCTTGTTTATGGCTCATTCACATGGGATACTGTTTAGATGCACAGACATATAACTCAGCAGTCACTCAGCACTTTAACCTTTCTCAAGTTCACACAAAGATATGCATTGTACATATTCATACAATAATTCCCAAACCACACATGGAAAGCTGTTTCTGCACAGACTGTAAATCTGCCACTGTCCAGCAGCTGTTCTGATATGTTTTTGATTTAGTGCACAGCTCTAATACAGACACAGAAGCACTCATTGAAGGGAAGAAGCAGCCAGGCAGGCAAACAAATTCAGAGACTGACTATGGAAGAGAGTAAAGGAAGATGATAAATGCACAGTCTAGGGGGCACAGCTTTGAGAAACAGCATACAAAAGATTTCTCACTTGAGCTATAGGAGGGGAAATACTCAACACTTTTACATGGCATCTCATCTTATTGTGTGGACTTTTTTTACAGCTCAAGACAGCTTTTTCTCCTTCTCTCCACCACCACAGCTCCTCCATTCTCTCCCTTAACATGATTGATGGTGTTCCCTGCCAGCTCTCGCTCTAGCTTTAAGGTTATTTGTAGGCAAAAAAATCACATTAAGAGACTTGCGATAGCAGCTATTTGGTTGTTTATACCTTTGTTTACTGTCTTTGTTAACTTTGTTTATTCATGTTTTCCTCTTCCTTGTCAAGACCTTATTTCCTCCCCCTTTTATTTAATGCTTCTCAACTCAGGAGGCGTGAAAGCAAAGTCAGAGACCTCTTACTTTGGCACAAATCAGAGAATGAGTTATGTCACACTGATTGGGTCAATTTTTCAGACATTAAAGTTTCAAACAAACCACAATTAGCATACAGCAACTGACTTAAATGTACTGACAGTGTCCTAACATATGTAGAAAAGTTTGACAAAGCTTTGTTGATCTAGCTAGAATAAATCAGCTTCTACAGTACATGAGAAATACAGTTTTTACCCATGATCTATTACTTATACACTTGAACGCTTAAACACATAGAGTACATTAAGCATAATGTGCTTACAGCTGTAAGCACATTGCTTAATTTACATGTCAAAGTACAGGTTCATTCTGACAGTTGTGCTTATTGTTGGCAGATTAATGAACAGCATGACTGACTAGTTTAAAAAACTGTCAGTCAAAGATGTTCATCAACACAGTAAGAGGAAACTAGATGAAGGAAAATGATGACTGGTATATTTTCTCCTCTTCCACAGAAAAATATAAGAAGGACATTCCAGGTAAAACACTTATTATACTTGTACCTAATCTACATTACAGCGAAAAACTTAAATCATTTGTAATGCAATAGTACACACACATTTCACACACATTTATGTGTTATAGTAGTTATACTCAGTGTGTCAGCTATATCATGGATTTCAGGGGAGCTCACATTTCTCGAGGCGGAGAGGGAGAGGGGGCTTGAGCATGCCTCAACTAGAGGCACAACATTGTATATATGATAATCAGTTAATGACCTCCACACAGGTATCAAAACCACACATTACTGTTTGATACAGCACAGACAGGCAGGCCAAAGTATACTCTGCATGGTTATTCTGTAGTTTATCAGCAGAGGTAAGACACAGAGAACTCCAGCTTCTTCTGCCTGATGTAATTAAGAGGTCATTTGTAGCTTTCACCAGTGTTGTCTCTGTGCTATGATAGGCTCTAAATCCAGACTGAACATTCTCAAACTATTGTTACACAACTGATTGGCAGCTGCTTTATCAAGGATCTTAGAAAGAAAGGGGAGGTTAGATATAGGTATATAATTGGCTTGAACACCTTTAGAAACTGAGTAGGCCTACTACAATTCAGTGCTGCTGTCTGACAACAAGTAAAAAAAGGCCTACAAAGCAGAAAATCAACCAAAAGCTGTGCTAAATGTTTGTCCTCTTGCTGCTCCTATTATATACACTCGGGACAACATTATTTGATTCCACCCAGCTCTGGATAACTGGATGAACAGACTCAGTGAATTTGGTGTGGAAGGTGTAGAGGTGTGTCAGTGTGTTAGATGAGACTCTGTCTGAGCCAGTGGACCAGTCCAGATACAAAATACATGTCAAAACTCTGCTATTCTTTATGTTTTATTCAAGTTTTACTCCAAACTGTAATTCCCCAACAAACAGCAAATAACCAAACTGCACACAGTGTTCAACTCAGGACTCCACTTTATTTGTGTTCTACAGATGTTCGACAAGTGTTACGAAATTACAATCCAGAGCAGAAGGTCTAGACTCTAGAGCCACAATCAGAAAAATAAAGTGTTTGGAAAATTAAAACATAAAACCGGAATCATCACTTTGTCAATCATTGTTGTTCCTGATTTTTTCTTTTTAAATGCTTCTGTGTGCATGAAAAACAAAACGTATAGCAACAACTATTCATTAAAAAACAAAAGAGCTACAACTTAATGTTGAAATACAAAAGATAAAAATGTCACCCCCACCACTACTTATTAATGTTGTTTGAAAACAAGCAAAAAAAACACCTCCCTCCTCTTCCCTTCCTCTTCCCCAACTTCACATGCAGAAGTGAAACCTCTTGTAAATTTAGGCCAAGTCCACACGTACCAAAACGATCTTTTCCCCCTCCGTTTTCCCTGGCATCGTTTCAAGAATATTTGCGTACAAAGGGATCCATCTCAACACGACTCAACACGCTACTTCATATTCCAGGCCTATAGGCGGCGCTGTTTCAGTTTCAAAAATTCACCAAAAACGGAGAGGAAGAGGCGGAGCATGCGCATAAAGCTTGGGGTAATTTAAAATCAATTCTGTACTTAACAGGAAGCCAGTGCAGGGAGGCAAGAATGGGAATGACGTGAACCCTCTTTTTTGATTTCGTCAGAACTCTTGCTGCGGTATTTTCAATGATTCGGAGATGGGATAAACTGGACTGCAGGTTACCAAAGTATAATGAATTACAGTAATCAAGGCGGGATGATATGAATGCATGAATGATTTTCTCCAGGTCAGAAGTACCAATAAATGATTTGAGTTTTGAGAGTAGTACAGCAAAGACAGATCAAGACTTAATTCATCACTGTTATGGGTGGAGTGGGTTGTGTTTCCTTTTGTTCCCACTTGTTTCTGTTTCCTCTATTAGGTTCTGCCCTGCCCCCTCTGTACAGAGATGTGTGTGGCTTGTTGGTTGGCAGTTAGAAGGGCCAGGGATACAGCGGACAGTGTCAATGGGCTATTTGGCTCTTAGTTTTCATTCTCTTCTTTATTGTTGTTTTGTTATCTAGTTAATCAATTTAGTTGTCTGTGCTTTCCTCTTTTGAGAAAGAAAAAACCTAATTTTTTTGTTAATCTTACTCAGTTTACCTTGTCATTTTTTTGTCATTCTCTGGATAACGTCACTGTTACTCCCCTTATACCCTGTATTTTAATTTAGGGATGCAACACATTTTGAGGGTTCGTCCAGGATGATTGAAAAAGTAGTGCTTGCCGCCTAAGTATTGATATCTGGATGTCTGGTGTTCTAACCTCACTCTGCATCTAAATTACAAACAGCTTCCTCAGATAGACAAGTAAGTGTCCAGCTTGGCTGTTTCAGTCTGTCCACCAGGCACTTGATTATTATTTTGCCTTTTTTATTTTTGGAGCTAAATCCTAGGTGGACAAAGTTAGGCATTTCAGGGCTCTAACCACTGAAGTTCCTCCTTTCAAGACGCCTCAAGCACGACATGCTCCGAAAGATACACAGGTATGGTTTGACTTAGGCAGGCTCTGTGGAGGTTTCAGATTTAGGTAGCAAGTTCACTCATGAAAAACAACATCCCCTGTATTTTTATTCGGGGATGTAACAATCACTGTGTTACTGCTCTTAGTCAATTGGGCAAAAGAACACATAGCCAGGTTCATCGTGAATGTAGCAGGCTGGGTAAAGAGGCTCTGTGAACTCAGAAGTAAAGGTGCAAAGGTGACTCAGTTTGTTAGAGGACACATCGTAGTATGACAGAGTGCCAGCAGGCCAGTCCAGATACACTCCAACTTTTCTGTAGCCAGAAGAGAATTCTGAACTCTTCCAAAGTTCTCCATTATGCTGTGCAGTTAGTGCTGTATTTGCACCAAAATACCAGGATACTTTATTACTTCCCAACTCAACATCAGAACCTCTTCCTTTCCTTGCAATTCTATTGTACGTTACACCCACACCAACTCCATTGTCATAAGTATTATACCACTCTACCTCCCAGTAATGGCGCCCATCAAGCCCCTCTCTGCACAAAACCTGAGGTGATGAATCAAATCTCTCAGGGTTATCAGGATACTCCTGCCATTCTCCATAGGTTACCTTCTTGTTTCCCTCAGACAGAGTGAGCCAGCCGCTTGTTGTGTTTGAGTCCAGGTGGAGATCACAGGCATCTGATAGAGACCAAAACACAATCTGTTATTATAATAACAGAATACACACAAGAAATTATCTTAACATTCACATATCGTTGTATATTGTGATTTAATAGCAGCATGTCAAGACTTATATACATTTTAGATATTTCCCAAGAATTTTTAATGTAAAAGATATCTAACAGATATATATCATATTTTTCAAAGTTTGATTTATTTATTCAGTTTGGTTGAAAGTGGAAAATGACTTACACCACATTAAAGCACTTTTGTCTGTGATCGTCTTCACAGGAGGGACGGGAGGCTTTGAAAAATCATCAGTGACCAGAATGCCCTCTTTGTAATGGTAGATGGTCGCTCCTTTGTGTTTCTCATTTGCTATGGCTGTTGCTAGAAAACAGACAGTGCTGCTGTTCTTGAGAGGTTTGGCAAGACCATGGAAAGCTTTGGCTTTTTCTCTCATTTTTACTAACACTTCATCTGAGTACCAGTGGTCCTCATCAGTACTTCTTAATTCAAGTGAATGCAAGTAGGTGGTCATCGCATCAAGGCAGGGGTCAGCACTTTCCAGAGAGGTGAAGACATAGCACAGAGCATCTTCTATACCTGGAGCAAGAACCTCTCTATCCAACTCTGACTGATTTGGAACGATTTTTGTGTTTGATCCCTCCATCATGTCTACACAGGACCTAATGACATTGATCTCTCTCTCTTTGTGATCCAGCCACTCGCTTAGTTTTTCTTGACTGAATGGTGACTTGTCTCTGTCTTCAAAGAGTTTCTTCAGTGAGCTCTCATCTTCTTTGCCTTCACGGATGGAGGGAAGTGTCTTCTTAATGGCCTGCTGAAGCGAAGATGTGAAATGATTACACCGTTTTTTGAAACTTTTCAGAGTTTTGCGAATCTCTGGAAAGTTCTCTGACACTCTGTCTGCCAGAGAATCGTTTAATCTCATGTTTATCTGTCTAAGACCTTCTAGAGCATCTTCAGCTTTCCTTACTATTCCAATGCTGATCTCACTCTTCAACTCAGCAGCTTTTAAACCAAAATTATTCAACGGCATCATCCAGACCTTCAGTGGAACAGTGTTCTCGCCCTTTTCTCCCAGTAGATTTGGAAGATCTACATAGATCTTCACTGCATCTGCAAATGTTGCAGGATTGCTTTCAAGAATGAGATCCCCGAAGAATTTGCAGGAGAATTTGTTTGTCAGGGCTTTTTCTTCTTCAGTCAGCTTTATGTCAACTTTCCCCTGAATATCAAATGATGGTATCTTCTTTATCACAGCTTCCATGCTGCCCTGGATGTCCTTAATGGTACTAGCACATAACTTTTCACTGTCAAATACAAAGAAAGCATTTGCTCCATAAAGGATGCCAGTGACAACGTGTGTTGCTGAGCTCTTCTCAATAACATCTTTCTGTTGCTCTTCCAGTTTTGCAAGTTTAGTTATGCACAACTGCTTGAAGTTGGTGGTAGCTTTGTATTGAAATGTCACTCTGCTCTGATTTTTGAATTTCTTCTGGTCATTCAAGTACTTGGCAGATCCTCCAACTTCAATTAATTCACCTAGGAAACTGGCCTTCAGAGAAGTATCAACATCCAGCAGAGAGGACTTGGATTCAATGGAGTCAGAAGCCGTAATCTGAAAGCCACTGCTTTGCTGAGAGGTTTCAGTTGTGTTGTCTTGTAGAGTTTTACTATCCCACAAGGTGAAGCCTACAGAAAGTAAAAATCAGTGTCAAAGTAGAAAAAAAACATTTAGTTAATATTCAGCCAAATGTAGAGCTATTGTGGGTCAGGAAGGAGAACTTGAAATGTGGAAGACTGAAACAACAAGTATATTCCAGACTTCAGGTAGGTATGTCCAATCATAAACTAAGTTGCAGTTACTGGGATATACAAACATGTTCTTTTTCCCTGTATTTCTTGCTTCAAACAAAAATATGTCAGTAAGGTCCACAGCCATATACAAAGAGTTTCTTCTATCAATCAACACATTTAGCCCACTTGCTAGTACAGCATACATCCCTGCCTTTCCAGCTCCACTAGTCTTACAAATAGTCAAAAACTTTTCCACACCATTCTCTAATCCAAATTGCTTTTAAACCATCATTGACACATACCCTCACCAAGGCAGATAGTCATCAGGCCTTATAAATTGTATCTGCTAAGCTTCACTAAGCCTAACTGGCTTATAGGCAATTTAATCTGAATACTCTGGCCCACTCAGTTGTCCAGACACTGTTTAATTAGTTACGTTAGGCTTATAAAGAGCTGCTAATTAGTATGAAACACTTTCAATGCATGAACCATGCCCCTTGACCTTTTTAACTAAACAAAATAGAAAAGGAGGCTGTGCAATTGTGTGTAATGGTGCAGGCATGTCTACATGGTCATTCAATGGGCATGTTCTCAATAATAATAATTTATTCAAAAAACTGTCCAAGCTGGTTCCTCATTCTGTTTTCGGGGGACTTTCAGCTATCCTCAAGGTTGCCAATTGAGATATGAGGTCATTCTGCAGCACATCAATGCTCTCGCCTTTTTCTATTGCTTCAGAAATTGCCTCTGCTCACAGACAAGCATATAAATCTCCCATTGCCACCTTTACCTTACTGCCTCTGAAGCTGCCTTTTTACTACTCTCACACACCCCAACCCTTACATGCCATATTCATACATAACATCTCCCATCTTCTCTCATTTCTTCTCAACTGTCTCTTTCAGCTCTCGGGATACCAGATTTGAAACAGTTACATTCTCTCCTTATCATCACTACTTCCCTTTCTTGGCTACTGACTCTCACCACTGTGTTGGCCCTGCCATTTGGTGCTAACTTTCTAATGCAATTTTATTATTCATCTTCTCTGATAAAATGTATGTACTATGTCATATGATTACATGTGTGTGTGTCATAATCTGCTGAACATGACACCACTTATGTTACATGGACTGTGTGTGTCATAACCTGCTGATTGAGTGAACATTATGTATGTTAAGATCTACTGATTAATCATTATCCTGATTGTACAACACATTATGACGTACCTATTGTGCTGACATTGTTTTGATGGTAGAACAAAGTCATCCTTTTTACAAGATAATGTTTGTATATAATCTGACATCTTCCCCTGCTCTGGGCTCATTCTTGCCATCTCGCACTCGAGACAGCAAGGAGTCCGTCTGCAGGCGACAGAATAAACTCTCAGAAAGACAACGAATGACTTTGTGCTTCTTAATACAAAATTGCTGGAACACTAACTACTTTCTCCCCAGTGACAGTGACACCAGTATCCTGCAACCTTTCATTAAAACCTGCCACTGGACTTCACCCAACTGATGTTGTGGACCTTTTTAAAAGAACTGATCAATGCAGGGTCCCTTGGTATTATTTCTGTAGGCTTAGCAGCTGCAAAAGCTGTGCAATAATTTTGTGGGTTTGACTTTGTGTGAGTAGAAGTGGACGTGAGTTATAGCGTGCAGACTTCACTTTATTCCACAATGTTAATGAAATTCTGATAATGTCAAAGCAATCATTGTACCATAAATAAAATGTCTTGAATTAAGAAAAACAACATCAAGTGTTCCTGATGCATAGGCTGACTTATACTGTTCAAAATTAATGGAATGGATTCTGCCAAATGGTATAAAATGGGAGCCAGATATTGCTGTATAAATTGTGTGATTATACTATTTTATTGTCTCTGATTGAAACTGAGGTGGACTGGTGTACAGTTGATATGCACTCACTTTGGTTTTAATGATCTAGCCAAAAAAATAAAATAAAGGCCTTTTATCATTACATATTGGGAGCATGGGGAAAATATTAGCTGTCAACATAAAGTTTTACCTGGGATTAGTTCATCTTTCCGAGCATCATAGAGCATTCCTAAGGTGAAAGGTCGGCCCAGTGCAGCTACTGCCATTTTACCTGAAGATATGTCTCCAACCTGTTTGGGAACATGACACAACATACTGCTGATCAAAGCAGACCCACACAACCGTCAACATTTCATCAAACTGTCCAAAATGAGTTTTGTGAATGGAGACATAACTGTTCAATCCTAACACAGACAGATATAAACCTAAAATATAAAGTTCTTAGGTTATTAAAGCCACTAGTTTGTCCTCACCCGATGAAGATGTGTAGATCCGTTTGGTTGGGTGTCTTCTTGATATTATGAAGTGACTTGTATACGGGCAATTATTTCTCCTACTGAACTCTTCTCCTGACCCCACCCACCCCTGCCTCCTGATATGACTGCAACACTTTTTAATCAGGGCCGTGCAGATGGTGCTCAGAGTAAAAAAGGGGGGCACATGGAAGGGGGAGGGGGGGGTGATTTATGATTTCCTCTGTATTGTGTGTGTGTGTGTGTGTGTGTGTGTGTGTGTGTGTGTGTGTGTGCTGTTGGCAGTAACATATAACTGTATTTTCTTTTCTGTTCTGTGTTAATTGTGGGCCCCATGAAAAGTAGCTGTTGCCCATGCAGTGGTTAGTGGGGACCTTGATAAGCTAACCTAAAATAAACTAAACTAGACTAAACACAACTTCAATACAAAAACAAAGACATGAACTGAATGAAACTTGCAAGCACTTTCTTTCAGTGATTTTCCTTCGTGTCTTTTTTTTTAAAGCTAAGGGGCTTTTTTAAAATGTATTTTTTACCAGACTGGGTATGTTGTACAGTTGCTGCTGATACTGCTGGAGCACTGTACTGATCTGACAGTATAGACATTAAAAAGAATATGGGAGCGATATTAGCTGATTAAACAATTATTATGTGACCATGACATGATTCAAAGATCACTGACAGTGCTTTGAACTGGCTCACAATGACTGACACACTGTAGTGCTGCAGCAGTTTGCTGAGATAGGCTGAAGCTCAAGTGAGGCAGATGCTCCAAGAAGAGATAGCTGCAGAACACTTAAAGCTCCTGGTAGAAAAAAAAGGCAACTGAATCAAAAAAGTGGAGAAAAATAAACTGGAAAGGGAACTATATGTAACTGAAGTTACATACATACTGCCAGATTATCTCTCCAACTGATCTCTTCTCCTGACCCCACCCACCTCTGCCTCCTGATATGACTGCAGCCCTTGTTAATCAGGGCTATGCAGCGATGGGATGCGAGAGGGGGAGTATGACTCTCTTTCTCTCTTTGTGTGTGTATGTGTTCTTTTGGCAGTAACATGCTGCTGTTGCTGTTGTTCTTTCTGCTGCAATAACAAGAATACAAAAGAAAATACAAATACATTACAAAAGACAACAAGGCACCAGGTGCAAAAAAAGTGTGGGAATTAAACTGGAAGGGGAACATTTGATTACATATTCAGATAAAATGTGAATTGTAGGACTAGGGCAGGATTAGTTGGATGTTGTGGTGGACTCCCTTAAAGACAAAGACATTGAGCCACCATTAATAAATTGAAATATAGCGTTTATTGTTGTTGTTGTTTTTAGTGAATACATTTGTAATGTAAACTGCTGGTACATGTGTTACTTTAACTTGTTATGCTCTTTGTAACCCAGCCGGTCAGGGATCCACTGCCTTTTTTTTTTTGCTTTAACCTCTTCTCTGGCATCTTTGCACTGCAGAATGAAATACGATGATAAAACACACACACACACACACACACACACACACACACACACACACACACACACACACACACACACACACACACACACACACACACACACACACACACACACACACACACACACACACACACACACACACACACACACATTCCTGTATTGGCACCAAGGTGAGGACTGAGTAAACCAACTAGCAGAATGAGGCCCACCATTTATGCTACACTTACAGACAAATGCGCAATATATTTCAACAGTAGATTACTCCCTGACTCCATTTTCCACCTTAGATTCTTAAAAATACAAACTTCAGGGTCTCTTCCATGTTCAGGTCCCCTCTGTGTTAAATGTCTTCTCCATGCTGAATCTGTCCTCTGTTTAAATTTCAGGTCTCTGTCACACACTCCTGCAGGCTGCATGTGGGGGCATGGGCAAGTCACCGACCCAGCAGCAGTGCAGGTGTGAGGGGGGGGCGGCCCCTCCCCTTGATGGGCCATTAATGAAAGCTGAGTTGAAGGCAGAGAGGACACCACAATATTCTGCACTTCTCAGCTCAGACTCACAGGCCTGTTTACAGGGTGAAAATAAGTCATAAATTAAATTCAATAATATAATTATTCTGAAAATTACACTTTTGCATGGAGATAATTTTTTGTATATTCAGCGCTAATACTAATTTACTTAAGAAAAGTTTTGAATGAAGGATATTTACTTGTAAATGAGTATTCATACAATGTGATATTACAACTTGAATGTAAGTAAAAGGTCTAAGGATTTCTTATTACTGATAAACATACAGTAATACTTGGGTGTATATGGTTAAACTTTTACTTTTAAGAGAGGAGCTGGGCACATGGGCAAGTCACCGACCCAGCAGCAGTGCAGGTGTGAGGGGGGAGCGGCCCCCTCCCCTTGATGGGCCATTAATGAAAGCTGAGCTGAAGGCAGAGAGGACCCCACAATATTCTGCACTTCTCAGCTCAGACCCACAGGCCTGTTAACAGGCTGGAGGGGTGAAAATAAGTCATAAATCACATTTATCACTACAGTTTACTGCAAAATAAGAATATTACCATTAAAGTCCCTCTGTTACTCTGTAGACTTATTGTTATGGGTGAGTAAAAGCAATTCTAACTTTGTTAATTAAATGAAAAGTATGACACAAAATTATGTAAAATAAACTGGCTAGAAATTTCATATATTTATTTAATAGTTTATTTATAGTTCTAGTAAACAACACACAAACTGAAAATGTGTCTTTGCTGTAGCAACATCACCCGGTGGCCGTCAATCCTCAAAGGAATCAGGTGTGGTGCAATAACATGGCGCAAGAGAGCAAAAAGTCTGGGTATGCAAGAGACATACACACACAGAATTTAAAAATGTTATTCTCATTTTACTACTTTTCTGATAGCATATAAACAGCCTGTAGAGGCCATGGCAATGGAAAAAAAGTGAGGACCGGCCTAAATGTCCTCACTTTGTAAAAAGATCCTCACTCCAAAGGTAGGTCACTAAGATAGCCATGCACACACACACACACACACACACACACACACACACACACACACACGGAGTGGCATTTCAACATTTCATACATTTTCCAGATAATCTGTCCATAATTAACACAGAGCTTTAATTACATATCATGTATTCATTATAAAAATAATGTTATGCTTAGGCCTGCATTCTTTTTGTTTGACTATCCACTTTGCACAAGGAAGAAAGCTTAATAAATGTTAAAAAAAACTACATACTCAGCGGTGTCTATCCGTGGTTGTCTTTTTCCTAAGTCCTTATGAATTCTCCTTCACATCTGTCCTTAACCTCATGACGTTGTCCTCTGTAAAGGAAAATCAGTTAGGAAAAGACGATAGGAGATCCTTTTCCATGCGATGTTGTTTCCTCCGAAGCGTCACATGATGCGAGGTCTGTTTCTGATCACAGCTGGATCAGCTGTCAATCAGCTTCAACAGCATCAATCTTTGATTTAGATTGTTTCTGCACACATGTGCACAGTACTAATACTAATAAAAGTGAACAGTTATCACTGAGCAGCATTGTATTGTCTCTGCAGCTTGTTATATATTATAGGCTATTGGAGAATACTGAAGGATTATAGATAAAAAGGTTCATTTATGTGATATATTCATTGTTTGCATTTTGTATTTACTGATATTCTGATGGTTTCATTTAAAAACCCAGATTGTGGTGTCTTTTGAACACGGAAAATTGTTTATTAGACTAAATGTTTATGGAAAAATTGAAATTATTAGCTACTATCAAACCCAATCCTCCAGAATTTTCAGCTTTACATGGAAATGAAGAAATTTGCGTAAGCCAATCAGAGGATAATTAGTGCAGGTCATGACTTCGGCATCCTGGGGAGAAAATGTGAACCAAAATGATAACACACCTGCTACTTAAGAATTTTACTGTCAACATGATGACAGATCACATGATGACAGGTCACATCATGACAAACTTGTCATGATGTGACAGGTGGAATAGTGCCATGGGCCTCTTTGCTGTCTTCTTCAGAATTCTTTACATTAGACTGAGTTATATGTTGCGTAACTCTGTGTTTCTGGCAAAGATTGTGAGAACATCTTTCATTAACCGTAAAGACAGGTTCACAATTTTTCAAGGTTGTCTTAAAACATCAGTCAGGTATCCAAATGAGTGTTGAAATAGATTTTTCTTGATGTAATCATTCCTCCTGTTCATACTGACCATTAGAAGATCCCTTCATAATGCATTTACAATGGAAGTGATGGATGACTAAATACACAGTCCTCCTTCAAAAATGCAAAAACTTATTTAAAAGTTGATGTGAGGCTAATATGAAGCTGATGAGTCAAATCTTCATCTTCTATGTTTCAACGTTACAGTGTTTTTAGTGCCAGAGTCTTTTTGTTACTATACTTCCACCACAGCTCAACACGGAAACACTAAGAGGGAATTTGATGCTAAAAAGACGGTAAATGTGTCAGATACGCACTTGTTATAATTAAAACTGACACTAAAGTCACCTGAGAAGAAAGTTCTTAAGTTCAAAGTCATTTACAAATCTATTTAAGTTTAACTGTTTCATAACCTAAGTGGACTGTGCCTTGGATACATTTTAAGACTCATGGTCGGCAGCACCAAAGCATTGTAAAATAATCTAAGTCAATCGACCCTGAAGATCAGAGCCAGTGGTGTCTTGTACCAAAAATGTAAGTATAACCGACACTGATGTTACACCTGCTGCCAGGACTGCTGTCAACACAAAACCTACCAACAACTGGGGTAATAGCACAGGACAAGCCAAGAGAAGAAGCTTAAGATGGGGGTAACAACTCAAAACAACTCAAAAGCTCGAATTCTCCCCTCTCCCTCCCTGTCTGGAGAAATGTAAGCTCCCCTGAAATCCATGATAAAGTTTGCACACTGAGTTTAAATACTATAATAAAGAAATGTGTGTGTATTATTGCATTACAAACTATTTAACTTTTTCCACTGTAATGTTGACTAGGTACAAGTACAATAAGTGTTTTAGCTGGAATGTCTTTCATACATTTTTCTGTGTAAAAGGAGAACATATACCAGTAATCCTTTTCCTTCATCTAGTTTCCTGTTAGCGCATTGATACAAATCATTGACTGACAGTTTATTAAATTGACCAGTCATGCTGTTAATTCATCTGTCAACAATAATCACAACTGTCAGACTGAACCTATACGATGAGATTCTGGCATGACAAAATTCATTTTGTTCACAGCTGTAAGCAAGGTGTGTCTGGGGAGGAGTCCAAAGAGGGCTGGATCATCTACTAGAATATAAGTCAGCATGTGAAATCAGAACTAACAGATCAAACTGGCAGCTCCAGTTCGAAGCCACACTGAACTTACCTGAGCTACACAACTTTTCCAGGTAACGACAAACTGGCGGAGAGACGGGGAGAGAAAGTTGCAACATTGCAACAGTTTGAACAGATGTAGATGAAGATGAAATATGGCATTAATTTTATGTTTTCCCTCAGGTTGACGACATGGCCTCTGATCAACTGGAGATGGCTGCCCTGGGTCGACCTTTCACCTTGGGGATGCTCTATGATGCTCGCAAAGATGCACTGATCCCAGGTAAAACATTACTCATGTTACATTACAGCATGACAAACCTGCAGATAACTTAACAAGGTCCATACTTTTTGTTTCAAGTAGTAGTGGAATATAACAAAGTATATTTACTCAAGTATTTAAGTACAGTTTTGATGTACTCGTGATTAATTTCTACATTTCAGAGGGAGATATTGTACTTTCTACTCCACTACATTTATTTAACAGCTTTGGTTACTTTTCAGATGAAGATGTGACACAATGGATAATATAACAAGCTTTTAAAATACAACACATTGTTAAAGATGAAACCAGTGGTTTCCGACATTTTTGTCTTTTGACGTCTAACAAAAAGCAATGTGTAGTCAGACTCACATTTCAGTAGTGTTGTAGTACTCGAGATCGGTCTTCTTGGTCTTGTCTCAGTCTCGGACTGGGCGGACTCAGGCTTTTTGTCCATGGCTTACTGATAAGAGTGAAAAAGGACCCTCTCAAAAACAGCTAATAACTTCAAATCATTGGTAGTAGGAGGAAAGTGGCTGCATGAACTCACATTTTGATGTTTTATTATGATTTTCCTTTGATATGTATGGTCTTGGTTTTGTCTCGACCTCGACCTCTAAAAGCCTTGGTCTTGTCTCGGTCTCGGTCCTCTCTGGTCTTGGTAATGTCTTGGTCTCGGTTAGTGTGGTCTTGACTACAGCACTACATTTCAGATGTCAATGAGTTGTTAACAGCTCCACCAAGTAGTGATTTTTTCCTCTAAACTTCTCACATGGTTTCATTTCAATAAATGTTCAAATTATCCAATATTTAAACAAAAACGTTCAGAAAAAAGAAAAAGTATTCATAGGGACAATAGATGATGTGAAGTTACTATAAACTGTCTACCTGAAAGATAAGAGATTGAGCAATTGAGCAGTTTCTGCAACGACTACAATATGTTTTCAATGGCAAATTAAGGTAATATGATTGACTGTGTCAATTGCAGAAATAATGTCAAGTTTAATCAGGGCAGACCATTGACCAACATCAGTAGAAAGGATTAGATCATTGATTACCCAAAGTAGAGCAGTGGTTCAATGCTGTGCTTTTCTTGATTGCAACCTTTCAAAAATATCACGTTGATTCATGTGTGCTGTTAATTGATTGCATATGATCTTTGCTGATGTCTTTGACAAAAAGTAAATATTTGAGATTGTTCTAAAATTGTTGGCTTCATTTATTCATTATTATGATTCTTCTTCTTCTCTATTATTGTTAGCCAGTGGCCAGTGAGCTGGTTTTTGTGAACTGGACTGTTTTTGCAATAAGGCTCATTTACAGAGAGAGGGGCCAATTTTGCACCAACTGTATGCTTAATACCTTTACGGTGATACCATAATACTAGGAGGGTTATGGTTAGGGATTTTTTAGATGATTATTTAAGCTGAAATTTTGTTCTTTCATGTGAAAGCATGTTGTTGAATGAGAATAAACAAACCTTGAACCTTTAATAACGGATTTAAATATGTGCAAATGCAAAGGAATACCAAGACTATTGATTTAGTTGTAAGTGCAGTTGATGATGCCTTTCACACTTTGTGGGTGCTTGGTAAATTACATGGTTTCTTTTTGTCTTAAAATATGAACAGGAAGGAAATTTCAAATTTCCAAAGCCTTCTTCAGAATGTTTGAAGTATACAGGTTCATTTCAGTCATGTATACAAGGGCATAGTTAATACCCAGCTAGGAGTTGGGCCTAATTATTTGGGAATCAATCATTTTTCTTATCCCATGGTTCTAGATACAGGGACCAATCATAAGTTTACAATCAAATCTGATTGAACCCCCATCATGTACAAAAAACTTAACGTAATACTGTGTACTATATGGTAATTGCAAAAAAGTATTTGACTTTAAAAGCACTTTAAGCTCAAGTTATCATTAAGTCCATGGTGCCATGGTGTTGAGTGTTTATATCCAAAACATTTCTCTATAAGAAAGTTTCTTCAGAGCATCACCTCCTCTAGTGGACATCACGACTTTCTCAATCCCACATAATTTAAATGAAGAGGGTAAACTATGATTTGCTTCAGTATAATGATTTGCTATTTCTTTTCGTCATTTTTTCCAGCAGTGCAATCTTTTTGTGAATTGCCCGACAGCATTGAAATTCTGTGCCATGTTTTCTCAGCAAAGGCTAATATATAAAGAGTTTTAAAGAGTAGTCACAATATAGCTACAGCTATGTTGATAGCAGTAATAATATCCACAGGCACAGCTTTAAGCACAGCACATTTAACAGACAGCTACAACTGTGGCTACAGTGGTGATATACTGTCAGAACTTGGCAGCTCAGAGACTGGAAATTGTTTATTGAGTAGGAGGATTAGCTGTATGTACTGCTGTTCATGTTCATCTTGAAGCTTTGCTTTTTACTTATTTTAATAGATTGGTTTTGTTTTTTCATTATTCTACAGGTTTCACATTGTGGGATACCAAAAGTTTACAAGAGTACACAGTTGACACCTCTCAGCGCAGCACTAACTTTCACATTACAGCATCTGACTCCATTGAATCCAAGTCCTCTCTGCTGGATGTTGAAGCTTCTCTTAAGGCCAGTTTCCTTGGTGGACTGATTGAAGTTGGAGGATCTGCCAAGTACCTGAATGATAAGAAGAAATTCAAGAATCAGAGCAGAGTGACCTTACAGTACAAAACTACCACCAATTTCAAGCAGTTGTCCATGACTAAACTTGCAAACCTGGACGAGCAACAGAAAGGTGTTATTGAGAAGAGTTCAGCAACACACGTGGTCACTGGCATCCTTTATGGAGCAAATGCTTTCTTTGTATTTGACAGTGAGAAGTTAGATGCTAGCAGTGTTCAGGAGATCCAGGGCAGCATGGAAGCTGTGATAAAGAAGATTCCAAAATTTGATATTCAGGGGAAAGTTGACATCAAGATGACTGAAGAAGAAAAAGCCCTGACAAACAAATTCTCCTGCAAATTCTTCGGGGATCTCATTCTTGAAAGCAACCCTGCAACATTTGTGGAGGCAGTGAAGACCTATGTAGATCTTCCAAAGCTCCTGGGAGAAAATAAAGAGAACGCTGTTCCATTGAAGGTCTGGATGATGCCATTGAAGAATTTTGATTCCAAAGCTGCTGAGTCAAAGGGTGAGATCAGCACTGTAATACTGAAGACAGCTGAAGATACTCTAGAAGGTCTTAGGCAGTTTGAAATGAGATGCAATGATTCTCTGGCAGACAGCGTGTCAGAGGACTTTCCACAGATTCGCAAAAGTCTGAGAAGTTTCCAAAGACAGTGTAATAATTACACATCTGCACTTCAGCAGGCCATGGCGAAGACAGTCATCTCCATCCGTGAAGGCAAAGAAGATGAGAGCTCACTGAAGAAACTCTTGGAAGACAGAGAAAAGTCACCATCAAGTAATGAAAAACTAAGCAAGTGGCTGGATCACAAAGAGAGAGAGATCAATGTCATTGGGTCCTGTGTAGACATGATGAAGGGAACAAACACAAAAATCGTCCCAAATCAGTCAGAGTTGGATGAAGAGGTTCTTGCTCCAGGTGTAGAAGATGCTCTGTGCTTTGTCTTCACCTCTCTGGAAAGTGCTGACAGCTGCCTTAAAGCGATGCAGAACTACTCACGTTCACTTGAATTAAGAAGTATTGATGAAGAACCCTGGTACTTCTCAAATGAAGTGTTAACCAAAATGAGAGAAAAAGCCAAAGCTTTCCATGATCTTGCCAAACCTCTCAAGAACAGCAGCAGTGTCCGTTTCCTTGCAACAGCCATAGCAAATGAGAAACACAAAGGAGTGACCATCTACCATTACAATGAGGGCATTCTGGTCACTGATGACTTTTCAAAGCCTTCCGTCCCCCCTGTGGAGACGATCACAGACAAAAGTGCTTTAATATGGTGTAAGTATCCATAAGGATTCATAATAGTAATATAGAACTATTATATTTTACATGAATTAACAGATGTGTTTTGTTCTCTCCATCAGATGCCTGTGATCTCTCACTGAGTCCAAAAACAGTAAACAACAACCTTATTCTTTCTGATGACAACAAGAAGGTGACACGAGGAGCATGGCAGGACTATCCTAAAAACCCAGCAAGGTTTGATGATTGCCCTCAGGTGTTGTGCAAAGAGGGGCTGACTGGGCGCCATTACTGGGAGGTTGAGTGGAGTGATGGTTATAATGAAGATAAAGCTGTAGGTGTTGCATACAAACAAAATCTCAGGAAAGGGAATAAATGTGTCTATCTTGGGCAAAACGATCAATCATGGGTTTTTGGTGTCAATGCAGAATCAAAGCTCTTTGCAGGGCAAATGTATGATTGGTGGGATGGCTCTCGTGTCTCAACTGGCATCAAACGTGTTGGAGTGTATCTGGACTGGCCTGGTGGCACTCTGTCCTTTTACAATGTCTCCTCTAACAACCTGAGTCACCTCTACACCCACCATGCTCATTTCACAGAGCCTGTTTACCCTGGCTGCTACATTTACATCGGAAATGGCTCTCTGTTCTTTTGCCCTGTTGACTAAGAACAGTGATAAAGTGATGAAATGAGTCTTGATCTGTCTTTAAACTCAACAACCATGGTGGAGTGTAACTAAGTAAATTTACTCAGGCGCTGTATTTTCTCATATTATCTTTGTACTTCTACATTACTACATATCAGAGGGAAATATTATACTTTTTAACCCTGTACATTTATTTAGATCTCTTCTATAGTCACTGGCTACTTTTAAGATTTAATACTTGATGCGTAAAACATATGATCAGTTTGTAAAAAAAACTTTGTCATTGGAAAGACAACTAAACAGAAACTCAAGTGTCTCTTTTTTAATTTAAACATTTCTCTTGCTTTTGTTAAATTTCATGATAACCAGACTCACCACTCACTTACTAAGCTCAAAGTTTCGTCTGTGACAGAGTCTCTATCTACTAATATATAATAATGAATAAGGAGAAACATTGAGTAGATGAAGCGCCTGTAGCTTAATATTATAACTATTCATTTATCTTTATCTTCATTTACAAGAGGTGTATTAATGCATGTGAAGTTGGGGAAGAGGAAGGAAAGAGGAGGGAAATGTTTTTTGTCTTTATTTTCAAACATGGTTGAACATTAAGTAACTCAGATAGTGGTGAGGGGTGACAAAGTTTTATCTTTTGTTTTTTAACATTCAGTTGTTGCTGTTTTGTTTTTATACACACAAAAAAAAATAAAAAAGAAGAAAAGCAAAAAAAATTAATGCATTTAAAGGATCTATATTACCAAAATATCAACAATGATTGACAAAGTGATGATTCCAGTTTTATGTTTTAATCTTTCTAACACAAGTATAATGTACCACTCAGGAAACCTCTGCTGGTCTTTGTTTATCTGGTTGTGGTTCTGGACCTTCTGCTCTGAGCCTGACCAAGAGTCCATTTACTCACTGTGGTGATCTGATGCTACAGTCACAACATTGGCTTTAACATGGTGTTTAGATTTTGAAAATGTTGCTGATGTTTATAGAGCTGAACATCTGCTGGATTGTAATTTCGTAACATTTCTGTAACACCTGTTGTACATCTGTAAAACACCAATAAAGTGGAGTCCTGAGTTGAACACTGTGTGCAGTTTGGTTATTTGCTGATTGAAAATCAAATTAAACCATGCATATTTGCTTACATAGTGTTCATATTGTGACCCTTCATAGTATCCCTTCATGATTAGCCTGCATACCAAATTTCTGAATCACAAGTCATGCATAAATACCTAATCAGTCATGATGTGTGATATATTCTTAATAAAGCTTTTAGATAGCAGAGTGAGTTTAGTTTTTATGCTTTTTGTGAATGGAGAAAAAAACATTTACAGTAACTGTACAATAGTCTGAGCAAAATTATTTTAATTAATTAAAGTAAATGTGAAGAATGCAACACTACTTTTGAATAGTGAATTTTGAATTTAATGTGTGAATTCATAATGTGTCAAAAACTCAAACAAAATGTGTAAGAGTTGCATAAAACTATTTTTTAACAGTCACATAGTGCTTTACACAGTGCTTTCCATTCAAAAAAAATTCAGGTTGAAATAAATATGTTTAGGGTTTTTTTAACGAGTCACACTGAGAGATGATGAAGTTCTCCAACAGAGCACAGTTGACTGCCCTCAGCCCAGCAGTGCCTTTGAAATCACTCCATCTGATTCCATTGAATACGGGTTTTCTCTGCTGGATGTCGAAGCGTCTCTGAAAGCCAGTTTCCTGCATGTACTGATTAAATTTCGAGGATCTGCCAAGTATCTAAATTATATAAGAACATTCAAGCCAGAGCCAGACAATTCAATACAAAGTGCCACTAACACCAACACCAACAGTTGATGGACTGATCTTTGAAACAAGCAGTATTCAGAATTTTTTGAGATGGGGTGAATTTCAGTTCTAGCAATGTTCAGGAAGTCCAGGGCAGAATGAAAGGAAGGTGGTGTCCAGTTAACCAGTAACTTCTTACTCCATGGGGACTTCTGTCCTGCAAGAAAACCTACAACTTTTCAGGATGTGATGCAAACCTACCAACAACCTCCACAAATGTCAAAGACACAAAATACTGTGACAATACATTTCAATTTTCTGTTCTGGAGCACGAAGGTCACTGATGGCAGCACTATAATACTTGGCAAAGTCTGCAACACTGGAATACATATGGTAACTGGAAATGAGATGCAACAGTTCTCTCGAAGACAAAATGGTGAAAAAATTTTCCACAGATTCAAAAGATGTGCAATTTACAAAAAAAATTGTAATATTAAACCTTCAACAGATCACTGCAAAGAAACAGACATTGGAAGTCTTTGAAGAAAACCTCAAATCACCATGCGATATCACTATCTTAAAGATTTGATATGAGGTTATAACCCCTACCTGATGGTGTTAACCAGTGACGTGCGGTGAGGTTCATGTCTGGTGAGGCACTGACTTCATCACAATCAGATTTACAAACATATGAACATTACAGAGTAGCTCAAGGCACTTTACAAAGGCTACAAACACTGTTGTTCTGCTCTCAGAATATTTTTTATGATTTATGGTACTTGAATTAGCCTACTTGATTTAATGAATGTATTAGATTTGATTTAATGGTAAGAAATTTTGCATAAGACACACACTCGATATGGAATTTTATTTTGAAGGCTACATAACGGCTTATAACGTAACAGTAACGTAGCAACCAGCAATAAGAAAGACGGCTGGTCAATCTGAATCGTCTTTATCATACTCACGAAAGCAATGGCTGTAAGTTTGTTAATTTGAAGTAATATATAATATGTAATGATAAGTTAATGAGTTTAGTATTGTAATGTGTGATGTTTATTAACTAACTTAAGTCAAACAAGAAGTTAAAAGTAATTTGTGAGCTAATGTAAAGTCATAGACTGTATATAAGAAAGTGTAAAGTGAGGCTCGTCTCGCTGCTGCCTCACTGCGCGTCTCTTTTCAGTGTTTGATCAGTAGGCTACATGTGAAAATTCAGCGATTTTGAATTAAAAATAATCCGAAACTGGTAAAGTTAGATAGAAAATAACGTTATAGTGCAAATCACTGGACAAATATAACAATTTATAATTTTTTTCATTTTTAAGTCTTTTTCCATGATAACAGGTGAGGCACGGCCTCACCTGCCTCCCCTGACCGCACGTCACTGGTGTTAACTAACTTAACTTTCTTTCACTCTAATGGGAAACCTGATAACAATGGAGGCCAGCAGCACAGAGGATAAGAAGATATAACAGGTTTGTATGTTAGTAGGATCAGTTCATTGTTGTTTGAAGTGTTTAGATTAGATTGTTGACAATGATAGGATTATCCATTATTGTTTTTCCTTTGGCTATCAGTAATCTTGAATTTAAATGTTTTAGAAGCAGGGCCGGCCCGTGGCATAAACGGTCTGCGGTTATTTAGGGCCACAACCACTAGGTGGAGCCACACGATCAGTGGGACTTTATATTTTGCCAGCTCTTCACATTGAAGTGTGGTATTTTTACATATAAATGATAAACCATTACATTTAAGCCCTTCCCAAACTAGTTAACACAATACTGATTACGCCTATCACTGCCATATAAATCTCTGTAGTTCACATTATCTTCAGTCTGTGGAACTTTCCTCTTTCCTGAACTGGCTGGATGAATGTACGTCTGCTGGTTGAGAAGCTAACTTCCGGTTAGCTATCCGCTAACTTCAATGCGGAAGATATAATTTAATTATGCGGCTCTTCAGACTGTCCAGATGTTACTGGACAGATGGATAAATTCTGCTCATAGCGATACGATTCGTTTCACAGGAGTTATACTATTTATTAATCGTTTTACAGCCAGTTAACCATGTTAACTAAGATACACACTAGGTGTAACCATGGTAACCTAACTACACAGTAGGTAATGCTACGTTAAGGATGTTATAAGGACTATTAAGACCCCCAGGCCTCATTAGATTAATTTAATCAACTATATAAATGTGATATTTAAACACTTGTGGTGTTTTATTTTTTCATAAATCACTTTTAAATCCAAATGAAGAAGAGAGGAGAGCCTCTGCTGTCCAGGAGGGAGAGTGTGTGTTTCTATCAGCAGCTGCTCTGAACATTTAGAGACACTGAACGGCCAAAGGACGGAAAACTGGAGATGGAAAACTATCACAGTATAAAGGTTTGTTATTGTTTATTGAATCTGATTAAATGATCTGACAGCCATTTTCTTGCATATTATTATATTTAGATGAAACGTTTAGCATTATGAGCTAACATCAGTAGGACTGTAACCTTATTTAATTCATAACAGCTAGCTTAACTAGCACCCAATGTTTTCTTGTAACATGAAAGTGGTGGTTTGATTTATTCTTTTTATTTATTTTAATCAACCTATCTATCTAACCTTGTGTGGCCAAAATGCCCCAAATAGTTTCAGGCTAACATTAAAGGTAGAATATGTAGAATGAGCAGAACAACGCCATCTAATGTCTCGAGATCGTAGTCGCAACAACCAAAAAGTAATTCCAGCAGTCGGGTTGCCAGGTCCGGTGCCGGATTTTATTTTAGCTCTAACTCTGTAAATATACCACTTTATCCACATGTCTAACTTTTTTAGGTGATAAAGTAGCCCTTTAGATCCACAATGTGACGCTAATTTGTCCAAACAACATCTGCTTAAAGTTTTGTTCCTGCGAATTCGGAGCCACTCAAGTTAGCCGTAGCGAGTAACGCACTTCCGGTCATTTTCACAAAATAAAACACCCGTTGCCTTTTATAATTAAGAAAACCATAACGATAGAGTTGGTGCTTTTATTTTGAAAACAGGAAGCGAACATACCCTCGCTGTAACTGACTTGAAACCACCGAGGTACATTACATTGTAACGACAGTGGGAGTAGCAGCAATGTCTCTGCATGTACTGCCTAATCCTAAACACCGAATGGCTTGTGTGTGGTGTCGTCAGAAGCAGGAGAGGCTCACGGTCGTAAACATCTAGTCACGTGTACTCTGAGATGGACGCGCAGGTCAGGAAATGACGTAAACGGACAGTATATGGTTTGTTATTTGTGTTATTACATTACGTGTTGGACTAAATACATGTTGACATATTGAGGAAAGTATTTCGGTTAGAAGGAAACGGATTTCATATTTCACAAGAATGGATACTTGGCGAGCTGTACAGAAAATCCTGAGTCATAAGATGATCGTTGTGGATAAAGGGAAGACTTTGAAGGTATGTAGCATTATAGCTGTTAGCTTACTTTAGCTGAGTTGCTAGCCAAGCTAATCGCTAATACTATTACGGCTGTGAGAAACCATATAAGTCGTGAGTGGTCTTGAATGAATCAGGACAATCTAAGCTTTCCAACGATGTACGGCATGAATATATGTGTTTAAGGGTTGCTGTTTAAAACATTCAGAAGAACGTGTGGCTACCTCCTAACATCCGTCCCGTCCAGTAGACGGAACAGCGTGTGTTAAGAGGTTAATGATCAAATATCAAGATCCGAATAGCGTCAGAAAGTCAACCCACTCTCCACATTTCCATTGCTACCGTTTTGATACTTCATGGTACACAAACAAATAGCATCTCATATGAAAGCTAAGACCCTGGCGAGTTCAACAGTACCACTATTATTGCGCTAAAAACTCAGTGAACCAGCAGCATACAAAGGTAAACAACCACTTATTTACAGCGACTAACATATATTCTGTCTTACCTTTGAAGTTTTGTGATGAAAAATTGTACTTGAGAGCAAAAAACGCTGGTTTTAGTAAGTCCAACATGGCTCTGTTTGTTTACAACTCCATTTCACTCAGTGTCAGCCTACAGTAGCTGCACCGGAACAACAGACAACCCTGGCAACCCGCACTTCCGGCCGCTAATTGGCTGGTACAATGTACACAGAACGTATCAGAAGGTCATTGTCGAACCCATCAAAAAATTGGCTGTGTTATTTTAAAAAAATATAGCTTTTAATAAATATTCTACATATTCAACCTTTAAGTTTTCTAGTTATGTTAAATTGTATTTCCATAGAGCATTTTTGGACATATTTAGATAACTGGATCATTTGAATATTTTGATGAAATTATATTAGTTGTGTGGTTAAAAATAGGTCTGGAAGATACATGTCATGTACCTTTCTAATGTCTTCCAGCCTATATTTAAATAATTATAATAATCTAATGTATAATCTTCTACTGCACCAGGAGCATCTACCTCATCAGCTGACTGCTGCTGAGGGAACATGGTCACAGACTTCAGGCTCATCTCCTCCCTCCTCTGATATGACTGCAGGGTTCGGGTTCAGGTAATCTTGAATTTAAATGTTTTAGTACTATTTTTCACAATAAGTGTCTGTTTTCCTGTTTCTATTCTGACTATTCAGGTTTGTTTTTCTCGTTACACATCTGCAGATATCAGCTGCCTGAATATCTGAACTTGAAAAACTCAGAAAGGGTTCAATGTGTCTACAGCTGAGCTCTACCTGTTGCCTTGAGCCAAAGGACAGCTGAAAAGCAAAATAATTTATTTTTTTACCATTTGATGAATGAAGATGAGGCGCTGACCTCACTAGCCGCAGGTTGTCTTTGCGTTCCTCAAACATGACTCGGTTTCTTAGTTAGAATCCAACATTTCAGGGTTGTGACAACTTCTGAGATCGAAGCTGAAAAGGACTGAAGTTAGTTAGACTGCTGCAGCAAAATTAGGCTGAAAAAGGATTAAAATATGTTGACATGACACAGTCATAGAGGGGTAGACGAATGATCGGTTTTAATGAGCAAATATAAAATATGGATTTGGGTTTTCAAGTCAAATTCTTCTTGTTTTCAGTCCTCCAGCTCCTCCTCTTCTGCTCCACAGTGACATCCTCATCTCCGCCTTTCTCTGCTCTTTATCCTCTGGTGATTTTTAAATGAGAGACAAGATAAGAGGAAGACAAATGCGCAAAGTTTCAGAGTTGTCAGATTGCTTTCACACTCCTCTGTCTAATGAATACGATGTCTGTTAGAGTGAGTGTTTTTTCTTTTCTTCTCATTTTAACTGAGCTTTCTAAAGGATAACGCTCTGTCTGGGTCAGAAATAGTGGTGAGTGCTGGAGGTGGAAGCAGGAGAATGACTCAGTGTTTCATAATGTGATTTAAACTACATATTTTTCATCACATTATCCAACATTAGTCCACATATATGCCTGGATCATCATCATCATCATCTGTCATCAGCAGACAAAGGTGGATGATTGGACTTCATTTCAGAGAGCTGCAGGAATGCTTCACTGAAAAGATACTGCAGGTTTTCAGGATAATGAGACACTGCATACAGTATTAATTTAACCAGGTTTTGAGTCAGTGCCAATTACAGTCAATGTTTAGAAAACAATCTGATTACCACTAGGGATGGGATTTGATAAGATCTTGTTGATACCAATGTCATTATCGATTCTCTTATCAATCCTTGATCGTTATCTGAATTGTTTGAATGGAAAAAATAGTTGGCCTACGCAGGTGTTCAGTGACAATGCAACTATTTTATTATCTCTACTGTTTATCAATGACATTGCATGCTGATGAATATATGAAACATAACTGGTAGATAAGATAAATGGGCTTCAGTAAGTTAACTGCATTAATTAATTAATTTGAAAGCATCTTACAGTCTCCTGCCTGTATGACGATAACACAATGAAGGCTACAGCAGGTGTTATTAACATTATATATCCAGCAGTGGAGAGCAGCCTCCCCTACCGCCGCACTGTTAACCCTTACATACTGTTCATATTCTACCCTCGCAGTATGTTCCTCTCATAGAGTTGAACCACACATGTGTTTAGAAAGCATCAGTAGTCGATCTGACTGATCAATAAATGTGATTAAACATTGATTCATGTTTCAGAGAGCAGAGAGAGTGTAGTTTTTAGTTTTTACACCACTAATCAGCTCCTATCACACAATATCATGTCCTATTTTACCTCAGACATGAAAATATAACATAGACATAATGATGGAAATGTCTCTTTTTGGTAGTTTTGAGTCTCTTTAGTCTCTCCATCTCTACGTTGCCATGGTAACTAGATGGCAGCTGTCACTCAAACTAACTGTAGGTTGTTTTTAGTCATTTTTATATAATTTTAAATCCCTTATTAGTAATTTTTATGTCTCTTTTTGGTAGTTTTTAGGTTTCTATAGTCAATTTAAGTCTCTCTTTAGTCATGTTTGCATCTCTTTTTGGCAGTTAAATGTTAAAAAAAAAAAGGTCCAAAATCTGTAACTCTGACCATCAGTGACCAGACAAACATAAACCACACCGTTTATCATTCAGACTAGAAAGAAGCTCTTCTTATTGCAGGGAACACTATTAATAGTATTAATTAATGACCAGGACGGCTGTGGCTCAGAAGGTAGAGAGGTCAAAGATCAGCAGCTCCTCCAGTCCTCATGTTGACGTGTCCGTGGGCAAGATACTTAACCCCGAGTCGCTCCTGATGGCTGTGCTAATAGTGTATGAATATGAGTGAGTGAATGGGCATGTAGTGTAAAAGCGCTTTGAATGTTTAAAACTTCCCAACTAGTCTAAAAAAAACCCCAAAAGGTTTCTTCTTCAAACATATGGCCATCTTTTCTTTTCACAGATCATCCTCTGACAGAACAGAGCTTCTTCTTCAAAGCAAGCCGACGTGAGATGTAACAGCAGAACAATTCAGCTGCCCTCTCCAAAAATATACTCAGTACAATACATCATCAAAAAAAACTCTACTGACATGGAAGCAGGATTATTTATCGTAGAGGGTTATTGTTGTTGTTCTGTTTTTTCACTTTTTCAATTACAGTGACAAGAGTATTTATAGTTACTCTCCACACACACACACACACACACACACACACACACACACACACACACACACACACACACACACATACACACACTCGTGCTCGGTGACGTGGTTTCCTGCTCTGAAGTCTTACTGCAGTCGGCCCCAGACAGCTGTCTCACTCTCTGATAGATGCCATCCGATCTGTCTAATGCTCCTCGCGGCTCAGTCTAATCTGCACAACATTATTGCTTTTGTTTGTGGAAAGTTGATCACAGCTCCTGCGCTGGTTGTTGAAGGAAACGATGTGTCACAAATGATCCTGTGAAGTCTCTCCTCATTGCTAAGCTTGTAAACTTCATTCGTTCACTTGCAAAAGCCTCAACGTCTCGTCTTCTACGTCACATCTCCTTTAATATAATAGTACATTCAAACCTCAGTGACTGACATCAATAGTTAGAACGTGAACTGTTGTTGTCGTCATGAGCCTGATGAAGCACTCTGTCATATATTTAATAGGGCTGTCAAACGATTAATTTTTTAATCGAGATTAATCGCAGAATTTCCATAGTTAATCACGATTAATGTTGTTTTGAATTGCGTGTTTAAAATCCTGTTATTTTCCATTTGAAGGCAGTTTTAAGCCCATAATGTAAAGCATTTCTTACCAGAGTGTCTTAACTGGGAATCAATCACGGTTCTGCTGCGACTCCCACACTCCAAAATGGTCCTTTGGTGGAGCTGAGGCTCGCTTGGCTGCACCTGGGTGTTTAGCGTGGAGGTGCTAACTCAAACTCCACGTACTCCGGTGGTAGTTAAACTCCGTTTGACACAGGTTGCATTTTACTTTTGACTTGTCAACTGAAGCGTCTGGAAGTGTTTTAAAGTTAAACAAGCCGTTCAAAAGTCCAGTAGCTCTCTTACTTTCCATCAGCGCGGTAGGTTTACTGCAGGAGGCCACTTCAAAGCATAGCGCTACAGCTAGAGGAGCCGTCTACGGGGGAGTAGAAGGGACAAAAAGGCTTGCAACATTAAAATGAGATAAAAAAAATTAACGTGTTATGGATTTCATTAATCTAATCGTGATTAACACGTTAACGCTGACAGCCCTAATATTTAATGAACTGGATGTCCTGTGTGGTTTGTTTGCACCTCTTCCTCTGGAGTACAAACTGTTCTTAAAACCTTTTCCTCTTTACTTTCTCTGACAGAATCTTAATAATAGGTTTTATTGAGCTGATGTTCTCCCAGTTGTGGTATTTTGTCATCACACTGAGCTCAACCCCCTAACTATTATCCAATTGTTTCTCTGTTTTCTGCATGCAGGCTTTTCTGTCAATGAATGATCATCTTGGCTGAAGTATATTTAGGCTCCATTAATCCTCCCAGCACCAGCGTCAAAGCCCTAGTGTCTACGACTCTCACTGATTGGCTGCTATTTAAAAGGCTGTATCTCTACACCTCCATATAATCGACGGGGTCAGTACCATCGTTTTTAAAATAATGCTTCTTCTTATGTCAGTTTGTTTGTTGCAGTGTGTAGAATATAGTGGCATCAGACTTGGTAAAAATAGAATATAATAAGCACAAGTATGTTTTGATCAGAGTAAAATCATCTGAAAATAAGAATTGTGGTGATTTTGTGACCTTAGAATGAGCTTTTTTAATCTACATAGCGCTCCTTATGTAGATTAAAAAGGCTCCTCCAGGGAGGCAGCCATGTTTTTACAGTAGCCTGGAACGGACAAACCAAACACCGGCTCTAGAGAGGTGCCTTTGCGTTTTTTTGTGAGTCTTGCATCCAATGTAGGAAGAAGGAGAGAGTGAGGGTGAGGGGTATTGAGTCAGTTGCAATCTGCAGCCTCGCCACTAGATGCCACTAAATAATACACATTGGTCCTTTAACTCTTTAATGACACTCTGGAAGACAGTGAGTTAAAGTAGTTATGAGATAAGTTAATGATCTGTCTGGAGTACGTTTTTAAAAATCTGATAAAGACTGAAATAAAATGCATATAAAAAAACCCCCTGAAAATTCGAAGGCCTCAGTATGATTAAGCAAAGTGCTTGTCAGATTGTCGAACCCCTCTCCTCCTCCTCCTCCTCCTCCTCCTCCTTCTCCTCCTCCTTAGACTTTCTAAACTTTCTAAATCCAACAAAACAACAGTGAAGCTCATTGTATTTATTGATTGTTCATGTATGTGGAGGTGTGAAAGTAGGAAAAACTCATCATGAAGGAAAAACCATGAACACTCTGTTATCTTCATTGTGTCTCTCTCCCTCATGGTGCCTTCAAGTGTGGCCGTTCAGAGTAGGAATAAACACTTTTGTCTTCAGATGTAGTTGAACATAAAAAAATCCCAATTTTTACCGTCTTATCCTTGAGGGGCGTTTTGATGCTTATCAATCTGGAAACATTAGATTATTCACACATTTACACACCAGTTAGCTGCTGTTAACTGATGTTCACATGTTTTTTATTTATTTTTTTGCTGTAAGCTCTCACACAGTCCTCAAACACTTCACACCATAACTCCATCACACACAATAACACACACACACACACATTTACACACATATTGTCTGTTATTGTCAATACGTGAGTTGTGCAGGGAAGCAATGAAAGTGTGTAATGATGTTACCTGACAGCCCATTAAACCGGAGGAGATGAGGATGCAATTAGATTGTCATCCACGCTGGAGTTACTGCCGACAAAACAGATGGAAGGAGCGAAGGGGGGAGGAGAGGAGGTTTTTATTTTCGAAAAAGGTGGAGGAGTCGTTTCAGGGTGAGCGGATGATTTCTGTGCAGATGTTTGACATGATATCAAATGATCGAGAGATGATGATTACTTGTGTGCTACTCTGAGTTGATTCAGCTGCTGAGTATAAAGGATGAGCTGAAGATGAAAGTTTCCTTTGTGGGGGATCGTTTTGTCTTTTTTTTTTTTTTTAAAGAAAAAAGAGATTAAGGCTTTCATTCCAAAAGTGACACTTCAATTTAAATGAGACTCCAGATTTACTGCAGACGGTTGTTGCTCAGTCTTTAAGAAGGGTTGAGTGATTTCTTAAAACAGCTGGGTAATGTCGATTTTAGCAAATGTTAATGAAACAGGAGGAAGTTTAATGAGCATTTCTGACAGCAAGATAGTTAAACTGTTGGCTGACTTGTCTAACTTCATCTCATGTTTTTGAAGGAAGGATGGATGGAAGGAAGGAAGGAAGAGAAGACA